>NW_023604972.1:110842666-110861959 GCF_014898055.3 Talpa occidentalis | reverse complement strand
AGGTATCAAAAGAGAAGAACAGTAGTCATTAATAAATTCAGAGCCAGAGATTATTTCTAGGAACAGAGATCAAGAAACATATTGATGGGGCCTCCCCGGTGGCGCAGCGGTTGAGCGCTGGGTTGCGAAGCTGCCCGCGGCCTCTGCAGCACCGGTTCGATCCCTGGCAGCTCCCCAGCCACCGGAGGAGGGTCCCACATGGCGCGCAGACCTCTCCTGCCACCCCTGCTGCCCCTCAGCAGTGTACTTCGGTCCTTCTGCCTGCTCTGCTCCCGGCTCTGGCTCTGGTGGATTCTCTCACACTCCCGCGCTCCTGACTGTGCCTAGTGCATGTATAAACAAAACAAACAAACAAATAAATAAAACATGCCTCTATAAAAATAAAATAAATAAATGTTTAAAAAAATAAAAAGAAACACATTGAGCAGAGGTTAGTTGGAGTAGAGGACATGATCAAATCTCTTTTGTTTTATATGTAGGGAGCTTGTGCCTGTGTCCAGCAGATATTTGGCCCATAGCTACAGAGGGGCTGTGTCAAGGCTCAGTGAATGTAATTAGAAATCCAAAGTGCAGAAATGGTACAGAAAGTAGTTAAATTCAGGTGAGTTTGCCAAGTGCAATAGTTTTTACAAAGGTTGGAATGATAAATTAGAACCAGATAATTGTGCTTTATTAATATCATTGGGAAGGAATTTTTATGTCTTCAAAGAGATTCTTTCTCCTCAAACATGGGTTGAGTTTCCCAGCTTTGCCTCTCTTCTCTAACAGTTACTGTTTTTAATTCTGGATTATTATTCTCCAATTCATGCCACTGGGGATTTGATACCTCTTCTGTACAAAACTGCACATGGACTGGTTTCCCTTTTCTCTGCTTTCACAGCCTACCTATACTTTCTCCAACCCAATCCCAGTCCATTCATGTCTTGTTAAGACTTGTAACTGGTTCTGAGATCAAGGCATACATCACAAAAACGTCTTTAAAGACTCATCACCCAAAGCAAAGAAAGTCAAGGAAAAGATAAACACCTGGGATTACATCAAACTGAAAAGCTTCTGCACAGCAAAAGAGACATTAACCAAAACAGAGAGACGCCCCACTGATTGGGAAAAATCTTTGCACTCCAGTCAACTGATAAGGGACTGATCACAAAGATATACAAAGATCTCACATGATCCCACAAAAACAAAATAAATAATCCAGTCAAAAATGGGCAGAAGAACTTAAAAGACATTTCTCCAAAGAGGAAATGCAAATGACCAACAGGCATATGAAAAAATGCTCGACATCCCTTATAATCAGGGAAATGCAAATTAAAACCACATTGAGATACCACCTTACACCAGAAAGAATGGCACATATCAAGAAAACAAGCAACAACATATGTTGGCGAGCATGTGGTGAAAAAGGAACTCTCCTATATTGCTGGTGTGAGTGCAAACTGGTCCAACCACTATGGAAAGCTGTCTGGAGGTTCCTCAGTCTACTAAAAATGGAGCTATCATACAACCCAGCAATTCCACTCCTAGGAACCTACCCAAAGGACACAAAAACACTGATTCAAAAGAACACCTGTATGCCCATGTTCATTGCAGCACAATTTACAAGAGGTAAAACCTGGAAACAACCCAAGTGCCCAAAAATAGATGACTGGATCAAGAAGATGTGGTATATATACACAATGGAATATTATTCAGCACTCAAAAAAGATAAACTGATGCCATTCACAGCAACGTGGGTGGAGCTAGAAGGAATTATGCTCAGTGAATAAGCCAGAAGGAAAAAGAAAAAGAAAAATATCAGATGATTTCACTTATAGCAGGAATATAGGGAAAGCAAATAAGACATTAGTGTAAAAAAATAACAGTACAAAACACAACAAAGCAAGAACAGACAATTATAAACCAGAGACATACTGCAGGGGAGGAGGAGGGAGAGGGATCAGAGGGAGGGAGGGAGGAGCACAGGGGACTGAGGTGATGGTGCACAGGTGCATTGGTGAAGGAAACTCTATGGGGACTACACCTGAGGGGGTGGGGGAAAGCAAATATTGTTTAAAATTGAACAATGATGTAAAAAATAAAATTATTTAAAAAGGCTTGTAACTGCTACACCTCATGCAGAGTAGTTGCATGACAAGCAAAGATGTTTGCATTTAACAGAACAGACACAGAAGTAGCATAATCACAGAAGTAATTTAAACAACTAGTCAAAACAGTAGATTGTAAAGGGGAAAACTGAGGTAGAAAAAGAGGTAATGAAAGTAAGATTTATGGTTGAAATTATAGGAATATATAGAGAAGAGAATGTTTTAAATATATAGTCATCACCAAAGCAGGATTTTGCTTACAGAGGAAATATGATAGATATTGACTGGTCAGTTAGGAACCAGGCAAGAATGGCCACCATCCCCACAAAAATTAACTAATCAGATTAGCCTACAACACTCAGTGGAAAATAAACAGAAGGTTAACAATTATAAAAGAAGAGGTGAAATTACTTGTTTCCATGATAGCTTATTCTTGAAAAAATCAATAAAAATATAAAATTAAAAGCAAATGAAATAAATCAGTCTGTATATTAAATTGGTATTGTAACCCTAAAAAGAATTGTTTCTAGAACAGTGAACTCTGACTACATATCCTTAGTGAGATATGAGAGTAAAAAAAATGGCAAAGAAATCTTACACCTTTTTTGTAGTTACTTTAGTACTGCTACTGTTTTGGAAACTATTTCATGAACATCACAGAATAAAACAAAAGAAATACATATGTTAAATTATTATGAATCAGTGTGAGAGAAAATACAAATATACAAAGTATTTTAGAAAAACTTATGTTAGTTTTGGAAAATTAGAGTGGAACTGTCATTTTGGTAAGGTACACATAACAAAAATAACAGTGGCAAATGCCACCTTAATGGTGAACTATTGAAAGATTCCCGAGTTGGGAAGGAAATAAGAATATTTACTTTTATTACTTTGTTTCATATTGGATCCTAGCCAGTGCAATAAAACAAGAAGAAATAAAAGGCATGCAATTAAAAAGGAAGCTGAAAATTCTCCTTATTCACAAATAATTTGATTGCATATTTATAGTCAAATTGAGTCTATAGATAACTTTCTAGAATAAGTTGAATTTAGCAAAAGTCAAGTGGATCTGACCTGTCACAGGCCAATGAGAAAAGCATTATATTTAAAAATTTTAACAATAGTCAAGTAGAAAAAAATGTTAAAATTACTGTTTACTATAGCATAGAATAACATCACATACCTAGGAATGAAGTCAAAGATATATAAGACATCTATAATAAAAACTGTAAGATGTTTCCAGGAGAAGCTTAAGAAGACCCAATTAAATAGTGATACACCATTCCAATCAATTATTCCCAATTTGATCTATAGATTTATTGCCATTACATAAAAATCTCACAAGTTGATTTAAAATTTTATATGAAGGGGTCTCCCTGGTGGTGCAGGGGTTAAAAATCTCAGCTGTCGCCAGCCACTGCAGCATGAGTTCAATCCTCAGCCAGGGAGCTAACCCTCAGGGCATAGCTGACCTCTCCTGACTCAATGCTGCTCCCCTCAGCAGAGTATTTCAGTATATCTGCCTGTTCTGCTCTGGGCTCTCCCTTTGGTGAATCCTCTCTCTCTCTCTCTCTCTCTCTCTCTCTCTCTCACACACACACACACACACACACACACCCTCCCCCCATCACCTATGGTCTATACCCCAGTTTTTGTATGCATATATAAATAAAAATATTAAAAAATAAAATTTTATATAAAAAGTTTATAATAGTTTATCTTGAAGAATGGATTTGAAAGACTTATCTGCTAGAGTCAAGAATTAATCTAAAACTTAGTTTAAAAATTAATTAAGATACAGTGCTATTGGCATAAGGTAGACAAATAGATCAATGGAATAGAGAGTCTGGAAATAAAACCTGCTCTACACTAAAATCATCAGGGCAATTCAGTAGGAACAAGAATGATGTTAGAACAATTTAACATTTAAATGGAAGAAAAGGCCCCCATAACATCCTCGAATTTGTAACAAACCCCCAAGTTAATTTAAGATTAAATCATGAATCTAAGTTTGAAAGGTAAAACTATAATACTCTAAGAAAAACACATTAGATAATACATACTCATGGCGTTGGGGTAGGCAAAAAGGAATATTCATATCTAGGACATAAGTTAATTAATCATAAAAAAAGGAAAGTTGATGAATCGGACTTTGTCAAGATCAGAAACTTCCTTGAGTCAAAAGCACCATGAAGCTAGTGGAATAACACAATATGTCTTGTATGAAATAAAGAGACTCGTGCTAGAATATTTATAACAGGTTTGCCCATAATAGCCTCCCAATGGGAACTGGCCCAACTGACCATCAGTGGGAGAACTGATAAATAAACTGTAAACTGTATATATTAGTGAGCACTAGACGATCCTTTCAAATTTTGTATATTTTTGAAATTTTTTCACATTAGATTTTAGGTAGAAAAGTACAGGAAAAAAACCAAAGACAACAAGGCACTAAATATGCTTTTTAAATATTCCTGTGTACTTAGATCTGGAATGAATTTATGAACTGGCAAAGACATGCATCACATTATATGAAATTACTTCTACTTTATGTTCCATGTAGGATATCTGGGTATTCTTAGATTTAGAATATATATTAATAAATCATAACTTTTACTTTATCATATGGTATAAAGGAAAAAGAAGCATATGTACATCCTACATAACTGTACCTGTGACAGAGCCAATGCCTAATGATATTTTCTTTTTTAAAAAAAGATTTATTTTATTTACTTATGCATACATGAGCTGGGGTGTAGGCCAGAGGTGTGGGAGGGTGGTGAGAGGATCCACCAGAGGCAGAGTGGGGAGCTGAACAGGCAGATTGATGAAAATACACTGCTGAGGGGATCAGTGGGAGAGACAGGAGAGGTCTGCTGCACCATGTGTGTCACCTCCTTGGCTGGGGATCAAACTCATGCCCCAGAAGCTGCTGATAGCTTGATAGTGCTGAGACTTAATCCCTTGCACCACCAAATCTCATTTTTAATGAGATTTGAAAGGTATGGGATTGTCTGACTTTTTCATAATTATCCTTCAAGTGTATACTACTAATAAAATAGTTATTTTAAAAAACATGGAAAACACAGAAAAAATTATACAAATGACTCATGAGTGCACAAGATGCTCAATATCAGCTTTCAGGCAAGGATGCAATGAATGAAGAGGTAGCTCACAAAAGGGAGGCTACATGAAGAGCACAAAATTTGAGAGAAAGAAGTAAGTCAAACCAAGGATACACGTAGAAGACTAATTCTTGGAGAGCGGGCAGGATATTTCTTTAAGACAATAGGACAGGACAATCCAATACATAAAGACATCAGGAGGTGATGAAATTCAACAGTTCTCTTCAGATGGTTTCTACCTTCACATTAGTCATAAAGCAAGGTCATTCAAATAAAGTGAAAAGTTGAATATTTCATTTAGTTGAGAAAAATAAAGATTTTGAATGAATTCATAAGTTTTATTAGAATATATGGAGTTCTTTTTAAAACTTTTCTTGCCAATGATAAAATCGTAAAACTCCTTTATAGAGAAAAATTTAAGGCAATTAAAGAAGAAAAAAACAATTGTGATCTTCTGACCCTAATCTAACCACTATTAACATTTTGATGAATTTTCTTCTAGTCTAATGTGTTTAAAGAAATCTTAGAGTACTCAAAGTGTACAAGTAATTAATGTCTTGAGGTTTCATTTTGTTTTTACTTCTGAGTCTCCCTCCCCCACCCTCTTCCCCGACCACCTCATGTTTAGGGATTTCATAAATAAATTTACTTATGGGTCTCCCCGGTGGCACAGCGGTTGAGCGCTGGGCTGCGAAGCTGCCCGCAGCCTCCGCAGCGCTGGTTCCATCCCCGGCTGCCCACAAGGGTCCCACATGGCAAGCAGACCCCTCCTGCGCCCGCTGCTCCCCTCAGCAGTGTACTTCATCAGTCTGCTGTTCTGCTCCCGGCTCTGGCTCTGGTGAATTCTCTCACCCTCCCGCACTTCTAATTGTACCCAGTGCTTGTATAAATAAGTAAATAAATCTTAAAAAATTTTTTACTTATAATTAAGCAGTAAGTCTCCAGGGGATTGACTATTGGTTCCAACTTTCCAATATTATTAATAATTCCTGAAAATATGTGTTCATGCCTAAATTAACAAGTAAAATGCTTAGTCAATAACTAAAAATAACTTTATGATTTATGCTACATAGTGCTATTTCAAGTACACAATTGGCAAATTGTTATATTGCCCCAATAATTAAAACAAAAGCAAGTCATCATTTTTTCACTAATTAGCCACAAAAAATTTGTTAGTAAGTTGTTATGAATTTTTTTGTTATGAATTTTTATTATGAATTTTTTTGTAAAACAATTTGACAGAAAGTATCAACAAACATAAACAATTGTGTGTCCTGGTTTTGACATATTTTATTTAGGGACATTGCTAAATTAGACCATGTCTTCTATGTACAATATAGCAAGGTATGCAGGATTTTCCATTTTCAAAGAGGTGATCAGCTTGAATATTAAAACCTGAAAACAGGGAAATAGAGCCGTCTTCAGTTGTATATGGCCATAAAACAGCAAACAGGACATTACGTTACAAATTCTGTTGAACAAAGATTTAAGTACTTGTAAAAAAAAAAATGAGTTGCAAATTATTCTCATCGAACATAACATACAACTTCCACGAAGAAGAAATTTCTGCAATTTTGTAACAAATGGATATTTTAATTATTGGTTAAAAAATTAAAATATCAGTAGTCTCCATTTGACCTCTCACCCAGCCTCTGCAAATGTGAAGGGTGACCCTGTGGGGGTGTAGAGGTGGCATTGCCAGAAGGTGCTAACCAGCAGATCAGCATTTGGAGGGTGAGGAAGATTTTTAATTTTTTTCAGCCTACTTTTATATTTTTCATTTTTAAATAAAATATAAGAATATGCAAGTTCTATAAAGTTGAATATATTTATAAAAATGTCAACTTAAAAATAAGAACGTATTTTTGTTTTATGTTTGTAATCTCTAAAATGTGTATATAGTTCTGTATAAATTATTTTTTATGTTTTAGATATATAATGATGGTTAGTTTTATGTGTCAACTTAGTTAGGCACTTACTACCCACTTTTTCAATCATACTAATCTAGGTGCTGCTATAAAGGTTATTTTGTAGACTTAAATCAGTTGGCTTTCAGTAAGGATTATCCTCAATAATGTGAGTGGGTCTCACTTAATTAGTTGTAAGGCCTTAAGAACAAAATCTGAGATTCCCACACAAGATGAAAATTTTCCTCAAGAGAGTGTGGCATCCACACTTTCCCCAGAGCTTCTGGTCATACTGACCTGCTCTAGGGCCTCCCCGGTGGCGCAGCGGTTGAGCGCTGGGTTGCGAAGCTGCCCGCGGCCTCTGCGGCGCTGGTTCGATCCCCGGCTGCTCCCCTGCCACCAGAGGAGGGTCCCACATGGTGTGCAGACCTTTCCTGCCGCCCGCTGCTCCCCTCAGCAGTGTACTTCGGTCCTTCTGCCTGCTCTGCTCCCCGCTCTGGCTCTGGTGAATTCTCTCGCCCTCCCGCGCTTCTGACTGTACCCAGTGCATGTATAAACCAAACAAACAAACAAATAATAAATAAATAAATAAATAAGACATGCCTCTAGAAAATTAAAAAAAAAAAAGATTGTATACTGACCTGCTCTATAGATTTCACACTTATCTACCCTACAATCCTGTAGGATCATTCCTTGAATTATCTCTCTTCTTGACTAGTACATTATGTTTAGAAATAAGGTATATTCTTCTAAAATATTTTGTATTGTTTATTGAAAGTAAAAGACCCAAATAATAATTCATTGATATAAAAATGTAAACTCCAAATATTGAAATCAAACATACCTTACTTTTTTGGGTTTCTTTAAATCTTATTAAATAGGTTTATAAAAATAAAGGCATTCACAATTTCAGAGCTCAGTGTCCATTTAGTTGCACTGTATAAACACTGCAATGGTTCGTGCTTACTGTATTCAGACTTATTGTACCTGTTAAGGATAGTAAGGTAAACGGAAATGACACCAGTTGTTTTAACAGCAAAAACTTAAGGAGTTAGATAAACAGAGGTCAGAGGACTAAGAAAAGTGAAAAGGGATCCTGAAGGTAACATGAAGACAGTATGCCGCAAAGCTGGGAGAATAATGGAGAAGCTAGAATTTTGTGGTAGCACAGAACTAGGGCAGACTTTGAACAGGGAGAGTTGTCTGGCCAGGATGCTGGTTCTGGGATCTCTGCAAAAAGCTGGACATGAGTCAGCTGTCACTGAAGGACTATTGTGGCCGTGATGCTAGCAGGGACACCCAGCAAACAGGAAGGAGGAGTAGGTTCCTGTCCCTCCTGCTTTATAACTTCCTGGAGCATTCTGCATGGCAGTAAGTAGCAAATAGAAATAAAGTTTGCAGAGTCCAAGCAACTAACTCCCTCACAAACCAAAATGTAGAAGGTGGCTTGGAGTGCAGGAGACAATACAAATTTAAGAATAAAACAACTTGTTTACAAGTTGTTACAAAATGTCACTCTGCCACCATATGCTACTGTTGTGAATACAACAATCCTTCAGTTCCTGTAAAACCATGAATTGGAGCACAAAGAAAAACAAGACTGCTTGACATTATTGGGAAATACTTAATTGCATAAAAAAGCAAACAATGTTAAAAATGAACAATGATATAAATAAATTTTAAAAAACCTATTGCTTTCATGCTCTCTGACAAGGATTTGGCAAGTTCACATTTTTTTTTTTTCTGACCTAAGCACTTCAACTGCTCAAATCTGCCCTGAACTTCAAAAAAGTATTGCCCTCCAATGTAGGCAGTGGAACAATCCACAAATTTTCATGACACTGTAACACAATTGCCTTTTGTTTTGAGGATACAGGGCAAGCCTTGTGAAGAAGTATTTTCCCTGGGTCCTGAATAGGAGCATATATTGAGGGTTAGAGGTTGTGCTGTTAAGGATTAGAGGTTGTGCTGTAGCAGTGTTAATGGTAGAATCCCAAGTGGAAGACATGTTCTCTAATATTTTCTTTCTGTGCTAAATAAGTATTGATATTATTGCACTTAATGGCTAGTTAGTATTTATTAATGATGTTCATTTTAATATTATGATACATCAATACCATAATTTAAGTAATTCCCTAATGGCAGATACTTATTTTTCTACTCTTAACTTTCACACCTTACATTTTTATCTTTGCAAATTGGTGCTATTATTTTCTTGAATTACATTTTTTTAGAAACAGAATTGTTGGGTAAAAAGCCGAGTATATCTTTTTTTTGTTGTTGTTGTTGTTTTTTTTTTTTAATAGAGGCATGTTTTATTTATTTATTTGTTTGTTGGTTTGTTCATTTTGTTTATACATGCACTGGGCACAGTCAGAAGCGCGGGTGGGTGAGAGAATTCACCAGAGCCAGAGCGGGGAGCAGAGCAGGCAGAAGGACCGAAGTACACTGCTGAGGGGAGCAGCGGGCGGCAGGAGAGGTCTGCGCGCCATGTGGGACCCGCCTCTGGTGGCCGGGGAGCAGCCGGGGATCGAACCGGCGCCGCAGAGGTTGCCGGCAGCCTCGCAACCCAGCGCTCAACCGCTGCGCCACCGGGGAGGCCCAAGCCGAGTATATCTTTAAGGTTATCAAATATGTTGTTAAACTGCCCTCAAGAAAAGTGAGGCCCCTGGTTGTACAAGGGTTTTAAGTCTCAGCACTATCAAGCCATAGGCAGCCACTACAGGATGAGTTTGATCCCCTGCCAGAGAGTTAACCCACATGTCTTGCCTGCTACTCCTCTCAGCAATGCATTTCAATCAATCTGCCTCTTCTGCTCCCCACTCTGTCTCTGATGAATTCTCTCACACCCCACACCTCTGGCCTACACCCTAGCTCTTGTATGCATTAATAAATAAAATAAATCTTAAAAAAAAGGTGAGGTCACATTGCCCATTCTGTTTCTCATCGTCTTCATTATTCAACTTTGCTACTTTAGAGATCTCACCCATTTTCCTTTTCCTTTTATCTCACGGTCTCCCCATCTCAATCCATTCTATGCTTTTCTGAAGCTGTTGCAAAGATGTATGTTACTTTGCATTCTTCTGAAGAGATAAAACTTTGCAAAAAGTGTTTTTTTTCTGATTCTTCCAGGAAATATTTTCAGGGACCTGTGAATCATTTGAAACTGCAATAGCCCCTTTTCTTGTTCATGGCATTTCCCCACTGGCTTCATTTTATTATTTGTAGTTTATTTTCTGTATCCTTTGGAGATGTGACATCTATCCAGAGTTCCCTTGAGTGTGTCTTTTGCTTTGGTGCTGCTCTCTCTTCATTGGGGCCCATGAGTCAGAACTATGGAGAATAGCTGGCTGAAGCATACAACTCCTGACCCAATTCAAGTAGGCCTCCATCAAATGCCTACTGGAATGTGATGGAATCTTCTATACTTATGTATTGGCCTGTTCACATTTTGGACAGATTAGTACATTCATAAAAGATTACAGCCTCCTGCATGCACTTCTCAAGGGCTCTTGCCCTTTCTGAGTCCCCACTTCCATGACTCTTCTTTAGGGGCAGCCATATCACAAATTTGTTGCGTGCCTTGTATCTAATGTCTATCTAGTTAACAATGAGATCATTGTGTAAAAATATTTGCACTGAAAATCAACATAAATGACATAACCCTGTCTATCTAGGGAAGGGCCTAGGGTTCAAAGTGTCCACAGTGATTTGGCATTCCATATGTGTTTACACTCTAGCATCTTTCAGAGTTTTCAGCACTTGGTCGGCATTACCTGCAATCCTCAAACCACCTCACAAGGTAAGTAGGAGGCAGGTATCCTTGACTCTGGGGAAAACAGAGTCACAAAAGAATAAGGTGGTTGATTCACCTACCAACTCAGTAGGTATTGGTGTCTCCCTTACTGCCCCTCCCTTGCTGCTTTCACCCAGGACACCATGCTGCCAGGCTTCATATCTCCTGAGCTTAGTAAGAAGGTCAATTCAGATGAGTCATTCAAACAGTTGAATTGCTTTGCTGCTGCTTAGAAAGTACCCTTAATGTGAGTTGCCTGGCTTGCTGAGAATTTGAGGTGTGGTGCTGGATAGATCTGAAGCTGCCCAGTCTGCCCTGGAGTCCTGGGTCATGTATTTACCTCTCAGATTCCATAAGTCTTAATCCAGTTCATCCTCAATAATAGCTTAGTAATTATGAAGTGCTTCTAATAATAGCAGAAGCAGATGGGCATACACAGTATCTGTCATCCTGAAGGTGCTTTAAGAAACTGCAGAAAGTTTTCTGAGAAATGGAAAGCCATCCTCTGCTCATGGATTGGAAGAGTTAACATTATCAAAATGGCCATCCTACCAAAAGCAATTTACAGATTCAATGATATTCCAATAAAAATTTCAATGACATTCTTCAAAAAAATAGAACAAATATTGATAAAATTTATATGGAATCACCAAAAACCCCAAATAGCTAAAGCTTTCCTGAAAGAAAAAGAAGGGAATGGAGGTGTCGCATGCCCAGACTTCAAACTATACTACAAAGCCATAATCATCAAAACTGCATGGTATTGGAACAAGAACAGACACACAGACCAATGGAACCAAACAGAAAAATCCAGAAATAAGCCCACAGATTTATGGTCAACTAATCTTTGACAAAGGAGCAAAGAATATGCCATGGAGCAAAGAAAATTTGTTCAATAAATGGTGCTAGAAAACTGGGTTGCTACATGCAAAGAATGAAGCTTGACTACTACTTCATACCACGCACAAAAACCACCTCAAAATGGATTAAAGAATCAGACATAGACCTGAAACCATAAAATATATAGAAGGAAATGTAGGCGAAATGCTACATGACGTACACCTCAGTAACATCTTTAAAAACACATCATCCAAAGCAGTGATAGTGGGGCCTCCCTGGTGGCGCAGCGGTTGGGCACTGGGTTGCGAGGCTGCCCACAGCCTCTGCATTGCTGGTTCAATCCCCGGCTGCCAGGCGGGGGTCCCACATGGCACGCAGACCTCTCCTGCAGCCCGCTGCTCCCCTCAGCAGTATACTTCGTTGGTCTGCCTGTTCTGTTCCCCGCTCTGGTTCTGGTGAATTCTCTCACCCTCCTGCGCTTCTGACTGTACCCAGTACTTGTATAAATAAATACAAATAAATCTTAAAAAAAAGGGAAAGTCCTTAAAAAAAACAAGCAGTGATAGTGAAGGCAAAGATAAACAGCTGGGACTACATCAAATTAAAGAGCTTCTGTACAGCAAAAGAGACAGTAACCAAAACAAAGAGACACCCCACCGACAGGGAGAAAATTTTTGCACACAACACTAATGATAAAGGACTGATCACAAAAATCTACAATGAGCTGATGAGACCCAACAAAAACAAAGAAAATAATCCAGTTAAAAAATGGGCAGAAGAGTTTAAAAGAAACTTCTCCAAAGAGGAAATGCAAATGGCCAACAAGCATATGAAAAAATGTTCAACAGCTCTTGTAATCAGGGAAATGCAAATCAAAACTACAATGAGATACCATCTTACACCAGTGAGAATGGCACATATTAAAAAAACAAGCAACAACAAATGTTGGTGAGGATGTGGAGAAAAAGGAACTCTTCTGCACTGCTGGTGGGAGTGCGAACTGGTCCAATCACTATGGAAAGTTGGGTGGAGATTCCTCAACCTGCTAAAGATAAAGCTTCCATATGATCCAGCAATTCCACTCCTAGGTATTTACCCAAAGGACACAGAAACATTAATTCAAAAGGGCATCTGCACCCTTATGTTTATAGCAGCACTATTTACAGTAGCTAAGCTATGGAAACAACCCAAATGCCTAAAAAATATGTGACTGGATCAAGAAGATGTGGTACATATACACAATGGAATATTACTCAGCAATCAAAAAAGATAAACTCATGCAGTTTGCAGCAACATGGATGGAGCTGGAAGGGATCATGCTCAGTGAATTAAGCCAGAAAGAAAATGAAAAATACCAGATGGTCTCTCTCAAAGCAGGAATTTAGAAAACCTAAATAAGGGACCAGGAAAAAGACTAATCATAATAAAGTAAAAATCAAAATCAACAAGCAACTATAAACCAGAGACATACTATGGGAGTGTGGAGGGGAGAGGAGGGAGTAGGATCAAAACAAGGAGTGGGGGGTGGGAATTTTATGGGGACTATAACCCAGATGAAAATGCGTACACTGTGCAAAAATAAAAAATGATATAAAAAATATATAAAATTAAAAAATAATAAAAGAAAAAAAAGAAAGCTTTCTGTGTCTGTGTGGTCATAACTGTAACTGTGCGTCTAGAACAAGATACTCATGGTACGGTAGATGGGAAGTCAAGGCATTCTATCAACCAGGTTCAGTAGAGAATATAACTAGATCCAGCTGACCACATTAGGCATGTCAACTGCCATGCACTGGCATTCCTAGAAGAATGAAAACCAGCATTTACTAAGCAAGTTTTTAAGAATCTTTTGGTTTCCATGGAATGTAGAACTATGATGGGTACAGCAGGTGCAGAGGGGAGCCAGCTGTGAATGAGTTAATATTAGCCTAAAGCTAATATTAGAAACTCAAAATGTGATCATTTGTTGGACTTAAAGAAATACAAGCTTGGTATTCATGGGGGGATAATATGATTGTTCCTGTTTCAGAGAAGGTAGGGTTTAAATTTACACACTGGAGAGATATGAGGAGACTGCTGGGCTTACAGGAAGTGAGGAGAGTAAAGAAAGCAATTCCCTGGAGAATAAAAATGAGGTTTCACCGATACGAATTTCAGGAGGCTCATGAGGTACTTAAACATTCTTCCTCATTTGTCAGATGAGATGTGGTCCTTTGGCTAGAGCCACACTTCAAGTAGGAGAGGCCAAGATAGAAGTAATGGGGATTGCAGAAGAATTCAGGGAGAGAGGGAAAGAGAATCTGAGATGAACTATGTTTCAAATTCCTGAAACAGAAATACACGCCAAAAACTAGTATAAACATATGCAACATATAAATATCTGTGACTCTTCCAGAAGAAAATCCTGATTCCACGATTTCACCTAGTATTAAACCTTAGATTATTTATTTTGATAAATAAGATTTTATTCATGAAATTAAGTCTATTTAGAAATTTTTCCTATTTATTATCTCATTGAAGGCTTCTGTAAAACCTGTCCTGGGCTGACATTCCTCATCTAATCTGAACACTATGACAATTCAGTTTTTAGTCGAGCATAGAAAGAGGAATAATCTTACAGAACCTGCCTAAGGGAAAAATCACTGTAACACTTAATATACAAGGCATACTTCTGGAGGGGAATATATTCAGTATCAAAAGAATTACCGTGGGTAGGGCAGTTTCGGTTTCACTTCCTTCTTCTTCAGTCATAATTTTAGGGGAGTGCCACGCTAAGCCATAAAACCAGACTTACACACTAAATTGTACTCACAGGCTTCGGTATGATTTCAGGGGCTTCTGGCATGATTGCAAATATTTCCATTGACTTTAAGTGACTAAATTATGCTTTCTTCCTCCCCACCTTCAAATTCATAGCAGGGAAAAATTCAAACATTCAGAAAAGTTGAAAGAATAGTGAAGACCCATATGTCTTCTCAGATTCAACATGGTTAATATTTTGTCACATTTGCTTTTCTTTCTCTGGGAAGCGTATATGTTCATACACTGTGAAAGTAAGTTGTAGATATCATGACATTTTACTCTTAAACACGTCACCAGGATTGATACTTGTCATGCCTTTCCGAAAGTGAGAATTCTTGAACAAGTAAAGTCAAGTCTTGTTCAGAAAAGGGTGGACAAGAGCAATTGTCAGCATTTCTTCTGGGACTGGAGGTTTCTAGCACTTAGCTAATTCTCACATTGATTCTCTGATACATGGTGCCATTTTAGGAGGCATGCATAATAAATTTCATCTTGGTGGTTCTTGTTTCAATAATTGCAAAAGAGACAAAGAAAATCCATTTTAATTCTCCACTTTTGTGTCCATTTCTTGTTTCCTTCCAAAGATGCATCTTTATTACAATGTCATTTTGTACACACTAGAAAACAGAACTTGCTTTTTTCTTCCCAGAATACTAAGTATTAGAATTATTTTGTAATAAGCATTTGGAACTATTAAGGAGAAAGTTAAATTCTTTCATTATTTTACCTGTGACTTGAATCGTAATAAAATACTCACTTTCCAAGGTGAAAGATGTTAAACATCACATTAACACTTGCTTGAGATTATAAGGCCTTCCAGTACAGCATAATAATGGTTCTCTTCTTTCGAAAACTAATTATATTCCTTTAATGTACTCATAATATCTCTGCAATTTTTAACTGCTGTTTTGTTCCCTACCCATCTTATACACAAATACAGAACTTAGTGCCAGTTAATCAGTGGCCAAATTATAGAAGAGAGAATTTATTCATTAGGAAGTTACAGATGTCTGTCTTTGTTTCAGATCACAACAGAGAATTTAATTCAATGTTCTAAAAAAATTTTGATAGACAGCTCTAAAATGTCAACCCTGCTGTGGCACTTAATCCCTTTTTATCATTCCTTAGTCCTCACAACAGGTCAACATGAGGCATCTATGACAAATCCTCAACAGTAAGCATTTAAAATTAAGCAAAAGCTGTCGTGATTGGTCAATAATGATACACAAAATGGAGTAAAATTGGTTATTTTAGGTAAAAAGTAGTTTGGCTATATATCAAGTGCCTGTGAATACGCATCTACACCATGCATCTTTTTTTTTTAAAGATTTATTTATTTATGCATACAAGAGCTGGGGTACAGGCCAGACATGCGGGAGGTGAGAGGATCCACCAGAGACAGTGGGGAACAGAACAGGCAGACTGACTGAAATACACTGCCGAGGGGAGCAGCGGGAGAGACAGGAGAGGTCTGCCTCGCCATGTGGGTTGCTCCCTGGCCAGTTGGGGATCGAACTTGTGCTACAGAGGCTGCAGATTGCTTCGTAGTGCGGTGCTTAAACCCTTGAGCCACTAGGGAGACCCCCGCACCATGCATATTGCTGCAATTTGGGTAGACATTCTAGTCCAGGGTTCTCAAAGTTCAGAGTGCCTAAGGATGTCGGAGTACCTGTCAAAACTGCTGGATGCTGCCTCTGGACACTAGAGCTTCTGATTTGGCAGATCTGGAGTGGGGCCAAGCAAGCTCCAGTCTATTCAGTTCCCCAGGTGATTCTGTGGAGACCATGATAGAACATTCTTTGACTTATATTGTATCCAGCTCCTAAGGTGCCAAGAGAGTGGGTCATTGATCAGCGTGACTTGGTTGAATAGTACCAATAGTCTCCATCCCATTCTAGACTGGTACACCGGTCAGAAGAAACAAGGAACTCATATTCTGCAACTAAGAAATTCTGAGACGGATGCTTTCTTCTGTGGGTCCTGAAACGTACATATATGACAGCATTCTTGTGTAATAGTAGTTAAGAGAGCTGTGTGTGCAGATGCATTATGTGCATGTGTGAGAGTATGAGTGTGCACAGTTACTGGACCCAAGATTAGTCTTTCATGGCTCTATCTCACTCTTTTGGATAGTTCTGCTATAATGTGATGTATGCCTTCATAAAACTCACATGCTATGCCCAGTAATGCCAATAAACCACAGGGCTTATAGGAAAAGATGGGCTTTGACAGACAACATTTCAAAATATCATAAGTAACGCGTTAAAAAAAAGATATACAAACTGAATAAAAATGGAAGCACAATTTACACAGGCTAAATGATTGGAGAATTCATAAGCAGACTTTTTTTTAAAGATTTATTTATTTATTTATATTTATACAAGCACTGGGTACAGTCAGAAGCACGGGAGGGTGAGAGAATTCACCAGAGCCAGAGCGGGGAACAGAACAGGCAGACTGACGAAGTACACTGCTGAGGGGAGCAGCGGGCACGGCCAGGAGAGGTCTGCTGCACCATGTGGGACCCTCGCTGGTGGCTGGGGCTCGAACTGGTGCTGCAGAGGCTGTGGGCAGCTTTGCAGCCCAGCGCTGAACTGCTGTGCCACCGGGGAGGCCCAGTATAAGAGAAGAGTTGTTTATTTGGCTAAAACCCCTACAGATTGTTTCCACCAGAAGGTGCCAAAAACCTGAATTCATATATTATTTTCAATAAATAATTGAAAATAATTATTTATTATTTTCGCTGGTGGCTGGGGATCGAACTGGCGCTGCAGGGGCTGAGGGCAGCTAGACTCCTGGTTAAACAAACATAAATAGATTTGAGATTTGTTTGTTTGCTTTTTCTGCCTTTCTCCCTAGTTATTGAGATAACATGGACAAATTAAATGGTAATATATTTAAAATGTAATACATGATGTTTTGATATATGTATGGTTTCCACAAGCAAGCTAATTAACACATCCATCACCTCACATGGTTAGTGTTTTTTGTGTGTGGGGTGAGGATACTTAAGTCTTTTTGTGGTTCCACACCACACACTTAGATTTCAAGAGTGGTCCTACTGTTCTCAGAACTGATCACAGTGGTTCACTCTGCTTAAATTGTACAATGTGGTTTATAATGAACGTATACTTCACCTATGGGAGTCTGGGATTTGGGTATGAGCTAAATAGAAGATACTTACATGACCAAGCCCCCAATAAAAATCTTAGGCACTGAGTCTCTACAAGCTTCCCTGGTAGGTAACATTTCACAAGGGTAACAAATCCTCACTGGGGAAATAAGTGTGTTCCATGTGGCTCTACTTTCAGAGGACTTCTGGAAAATTTTAACCGGTTCCTTCTATCTTTGCCCATGTGCTTTTTCTGTTTTCTGATTAAGCTTTGCATGTTTACAGTGTAGTAAATCCTACCCTGACTACAATTACATGCTAAGTCTTATGAATCCTTCTAAATGATTATCACACCTCAGCATGGTCTTTGGACCCTCCACTTTATAGGAGACATCTTTCAAAATAGTTTTGTGATGACTCTTTTACACCCTAACACTTTCGTTGATTCTGGAAAAGTTTCTAGGTTAATCTTTTGGTTTGGGGATCCTTCTGCTACAGAGTAGTATGAATTTGTAGCCTCCCATACCTGTGATTGGGGTGTTCTGATTTCTAATGGTTGTGACATCCCCTTGGAAGATAAATACTTTATGAACACATCCTGGACAGTGGTCACTATCCCCCACATTTTGTATTATCATGGATGGTGCAGCCTTGTCAACTCAAATTCCTACCTCTCATCCCTATGAACCCACTAATTCTCCAGTTCTTGATCTCTATAGCTATACTGATTTATCAATATTCTCTCTTTTTAAAAAGATTTATTAATTTATGCATACAAGAACTGGGGTGCAGGCCAGAGGTGGGGGGGTGGGAGGATTCACCAGAGAAAGTAGGGAGCAGGAGCAGAACAGGCAGATTGACTGAAATACACTGCTGAGGGGAGCAATGGGCAAGACAGGAGAGGTCTGCTGTGCCATGTGGGATGCTCCCTAGCCAGGCCGGGATCGAATTCATGCTGAAGTGGCTAGCGATAGCTTGGTAGTGCTGTCTTTAATCCCTGTGCCACCAGGGAGACCCTGATTTATCAATATTCTCTTGAAAGTTTTGACTTTAATTCCTATTTTGTGTCCTTAGCTGGGGATTTCCTTTACTGAATTTCAAGCTTAACTGTGTACTAAAATTTTTGTTATATTTGTTTCCCCCAATATAATAGTATTTAAGGGTGATCCTTTATATTAACTCGATCCATTCTGTTATCTACAAATTGGAATTTTATCTTTCTCATCTCGAGTTCTCTTTAGCATGGAACCCAGACAGGGTATGCAGAGGTATAAATTTTAAATGTATAAATATATGGATCATACACAACTTTGTTGACACTCCTCACCCCTACTTTGGCTTCACCATAGATTGATATCTATAATAAAATCTTTGGTCAATCGGGTCTTCCTGTTCATGATTTAAAACAAAATAAGACAAACAACATTAAAAAGCAAGAACTTGTCCAGTTTGTGGGCACACAACATACCTCGTCAAGATTATAGGTACTGACTTAATTATATAGACCTGAGCAGTGATTATATTCTCAACCTGCAGAAGGCAGCAGAGCAGAAAAGGAAGCATTTCACTTGAAGTATTACCCCCAGAGAGGTTATTTCGACAATCCCATTGTCATTGAAGGGAA
>NW_023604972.1:110809771-110842566 GCF_014898055.3 Talpa occidentalis | reverse complement strand
TTGCATCTCTTGGGATGCTTTGTTGTAAGCAGCAGAAATAGGTTCTAGCTAATTTAAGAAGAGGAGGAATTTATTGAAGGACATTTAGGTAACGCAAAGAATTTTTGTGATCCAGAAAATAAGACTCAAGCTCTGCGCAGCCAGGAACACTACTGCCTGTAGATCCTACTGCAGAATCCACCCAGTGAAGACAGCCATTACTCTGCCTGGTTTATACCACCAGCACCGATTCTTGGATCCTAAAGCTAAAACCATTAACCCTGCAATCAGACCCAAAAATATTTGTCTCCATGGCAAAATCTATTTAGACAAGTGTTTTCCACCTAAAGTATCTCCATGAATTACCCCAGTTTTCCAAGTTTATGTGCACAAAGATAAGCTCTTTGGTTGCCCACAGGATGCCTGGTGTCTGGGACTGAGCCATCTGTAATGGTATATACTTGCTTAAGCAGAATAGATGTAGGTTCTTGACCTGGAGTCAGTTAGGTAGAGAACAAACCCAGAGTCTTGGGAAATCTAATAGCTCTTTTCTGCATTGTTTATCACCTTCCCTGGGGAAGGGCAATGCTAGGCTGCAGCGAGCTAAGCCAAGAGTTGAGTGCTTTTCCTTTGCCGAGCCAAGGTCATTGTGGCACAGAGCATTTGGAACTCTGTTCCTGCAGTCAGCCAGTGACCACTCAGGATTAACAAAGGAAGCTGTGTGGGCAGAGCTGAAAAATTTGGCCCCTTGGCTGCTTATGGGACATCTAAGGTCAGTAGCCAGGGACTCCATCCCCAGCAGCAACCAGCCCCGAGACCTTGTTTTTCACCCAGCTTTCTCTTTGATGCTGTGCAACTATCTGCTTCACATACTTCACTTTTCTGGGAGTCAATTTGCCTTCAGAAAGAGGATAGAAGTAAAAACAAAGAGAAGGAATTAGGTGACATCTTCATTCCTCCAAGAAGAGATGGTTTGTGAATTATGGTGAATGAAAACTAACTCATTGGCTTTCTCAAGTTAGTAGCTGAGTGAGCAAGTTGTTCTTTCTCCATATCATTGGTAAAATGGATTACGTGAGACAATTAGTATGAATTTACAACAGACTATAAAGAACAATATTATCTACCTATCTACAACTAGTTAGCTCAAATTCCATTTATGCTCTTCATTCTGAGTGACAGAAATGATTACAGTTTGAAGCACTGGTAATGGGCAGCTGATGGCTTTCTGACCTGAATCTTGACTTTTGTGCATCCAGAAAGGTTCTTAAGAGGAAAAACTCTTTGTATTCAGGTTGGAGGGTGTGGCCAGAGAACCTGGGCAGCAAGAGCTTTTGCCTGAGCTTTCACCCCTCTCATTTGTATTCCCTCCTTTCTACATCTCTCTCTCTCTCACTCACACACCCCTAAGAATTATATAAAGTGTGTCTTTTCACAGTGACATTCACCTCTGTGATCCCTGGACTACTTTTGTGTCTGTTAGTTCTATAAGATCCAGGGCCACTGCAGAAATCAGCATGACAGGAGGAGAGGTACATCACTGAATGTGACACTTCCTCAAACAACATTTGAGAGAGGTATTAATTCATTTATACCTTAGAACACCCTGTGTTAATGGAAAAAAATAGAGCCCAGGATGGGTCCATAACCTATTATAGGTCACATAGCTAGTTCAACAGAGCAGTGGCAGAAAGGGCCATGTCTCCAGAGTCTCCTTCATCCCTGCCTGAGGCCAGAGCAGTGTTTCAACCAGCCTAGGCCCAAGTGCATCCATGCTGGGTCCTTTAAAGCTGCCTAAATTTCGAGGTAGAACAGAGTAGACAGGGGTATAATTAAGTAATTATTGAAACTACTCAGGGCAGGGGCAGGCTTTCTGGCCCACTTGTTCTTGGCTCCTCTAGCAACATGTAAGATATAAGGATATCATGCCCTTTCTGAAAGTAAAGAGGCCTGTACTGCAATTAGATGAAGGCTATTGCCACCTCCTCCAGCTCTAGGGCTTATGCTTCAGAGACTCTGTCACTACATGCCACTCCTCCAGAGGTAGACTCCCTTGTAAAAGCTGCTACTTGTGTTCATCGCTTGATACATGTTAATTGTATATCCAGCCAAATTCACAAGTTACACATGGAATAATCCTTTCTCAGCTTCCATTTTATCTTCTATCTACCCCAGATGAACTAATCTACGAATGAATAAGGAAGGAAATTTTGGGGAGAAAGGTGGAGAAAAAAGAGATACCTCAATTTGTACTTTAATTAAAAAGGTTATGATTACTCCAAGGAAAAAAAATACTTGTAGACAAGAGCACATGCTCATAAAATGATCCAAACCATGTGAGCCAGGTCATGTTAAGTATTACATTTGTCCTCTGTCCACGTAACTTCCAGATTCTTGGCTTGTTCTATCCTGATTATTGTTTTTGTATTATACCTGTTATAATTCACCTGTTAAAAGAAGGACTTTGAAGTCCTGTTAATTTGTGACTCTAAGAAAATTCAAGGTAGGGAGAACTATTCAGCTCCTCAACCACTTTGGGGAATTTGCCTCTCCAAAGAGACACTGATTTAAAGCTATGGTGACCACACCTAAGGGAAGAAAACATATATTGCCAAAAAGTAAATAATAAATTAAAAGTAAAGATGAGAAAAATAACGAAGGTAAAAATAAATAGGCAAATTAATGCAAAATGAATAAACAAACAAGAATAAATCAAAGATTGCCAGGATCGGGTTGTACTCTTGGCTTCCCAAATTCTGATTCCCAATCCCTTGGACTAATTTTGCATGATGACCTTTATGAACACTTTGGGGCTTGAGACGGGTTTCCTTAGACAAAAGAAAAGTCAAGGTCATGAAGAAAGAGAAAGGGACTCATTTCATGAAGCTGCCAAAAGTTAAGTCCATGCTGGTAATAGCATATGTGATGCAAACTTGCTCCTACATGTAGAATCATCATCACTATGAGAAGTTGCTTATAAAGATGATGACATTTGGAGTTTGGCATCTCAGCAGTTTTACTTTTGATCTTGGAAAATTGCCCAAGGTAACCAAGTATCCGCAATATGATTTGCTTTCCATTTTAATTATTTTGAGGGTGGGGGGACACTTTACTTCTTAATCATGCAGTACCAGAGACCTACTTTCTGATCTAAGAGCAGCAAAATGGAAGGACCTTAAAATCTGTGATTAAACAATAATAGTGCAAACTTTTTTATACAGATGAACTTATTTAGACTCCAAATCCCAGCCTGCAGCATATCACATTTGACAAATTTTAAACCTCTTAAGATGAAGTCTCTGCCGAAATTCAATAGGCTCTTAATTACATTTGCCCAGAGGTAACAAGGAACATTGCTCTGTTCCTCACCCAGTTCCATTTAAAGCTGGATTCGCACTACAGCTCAGTCATCCTGGGCTCTGGGCTGAGGCTGGCTTGCTACCCAGGTCTCCTCTCTCACTTCTACTCAGAAGCTCTGTGGGTGGGCAGAAGGCAGAAGGAAAAGGACTCAGAGTTCTCAAGAGCAAGTTCCAGTAGCAGGAATATGGTCCCTTTATTCTTCTGGGTGGTTAATGTGGGTGATGGGAGCAGGGGCAGGAAAGAGGGGAGCCCAGGAGACAGTGAAATCAAAAGGATAGGGAATAGATGACAAAGGGCAACTAAATGTTTCCTCTGCTCCAGAAGCGAAAACTTGGAGAGGGCAGAGGACATGGTATATTTGGGCTTGGGGTGTGAGACTGCCATTGAGAAGTGAGCCAAGCAGCTTGCTAATGGCTCCAACTATTATGGGGCCAAATATGAGCACTTCAGTGAAAGGCTACAGATCATATTGCCCATCAGAAGGGAAAAGATTTTAAATTTGTGATGAAACCTTGTTTTTTAACTTCCTAAAATTGCCAGACTATCACAGCACTGAAAGTTTGAGAAACATGGCTTTCATATTCCTTCACAAACCAGCAAATGTTTGTAAAGCCATTCACCTAGCTTCAGGTCAACCTGTTTGTGAAGAGGCTTGACCCCAAGCCCACTTGTTTTGTTGGAACTACATAGTCACCTCCCTGGATAAACTGACCGCATACGACTGCAGATTCAGAGAGAGCCATCTCCCCACGTGGTTGGGAGAGCAACTGATTTCAGCAGTGCCTATTTTTGTGACTTTAGTATTTGTTCCTGAGTGGTATCTGTTCTCACTCGTTAAGTTCATGTGAGGGTCTATGGCAAAATATTTTGAAAATCATCCCTCATGGAGATTCCATTATAAAAATGAGGATATACTGTTAATACTTTGGCCATTCCATGTATAATAGTCATAGTCACAATTTTGAAAGTCAATGCTTAAATATAGAAAAAGCATTTTTACCAAAACACCAAAAAAATAGTGAGTCCCACTGAATTTTCAGTTATGTGTGTAAGAGAAATTAAATTATATTTTCTTGCTCTTACCTTTGGGAACTGTGGATACTATGAAGGTTTTCTTGATATGTCAACTTGACTAATCTGTTATCCCCGGCCATCAACACTAACAATAGTGTCAATGTGAAGGTATTTTGTAGATATGAGTCGAGTCCAGAATCAGTTGACTTTTAGTAAGGCAGATTATCCTAGATAGTCTGGGGAGTCCTGATCCCATCAGGTGAAAGGCCTTAAGAGCAGAACTCAGGTTTCCCTGAAGAAACTTTACCTGTAGATAGCACCTTCAACCTATGCTAGAAGTTCCAGCCTTTCCTTCTAAAGGCCTGCTGTATGGATTTTGGACTTGTCCTACCTAGATAGTCCCTATTCCTTATAATACATATCTTAACATATACTTCCTGATGGGTCTTCTCTAGCTAAACCCTGACTGATATAAATACATATTCTGGATTCCCCTTCAAGACTGAAGAATGTGTTACTTCAACTACTAGGAGTGTGACTGGGTATCAGCCCTTTTCAGGGACTGCTTGGAAGAGTTACCTTGCCCTAGGTCACATTCCTTTCCCAGGAAATTTTGCATCCAATGACTGAGAGGTACAAAGTTCTGGCCCCCTTATTTCAACTCTGGATAACTCTAAAGGACTGTCCTAGTTTCCTATGGGTTTGGGTAAGGCCTTCATTGTGGCTACTTCACAGCCTGACTTCTTCCACCCATAAGAAGCTCAGTAACAAACAAGGAAGACATTATAAAACTAGATGGGGGCCATTTTAATAAAGTCACTTTTAAAGACTTGTGTGTGAAGGGAGGATGAAATCTTGCCAAGGAAGTCTTCCTTATGGAATAACATTTGAATTAGAATTTGAAGCTTGAGAATAAGTTTTTCAAGCTTGAGGAAGCTACTATAAACAAAGAAAATAGCAACTATTCAAAGAATCACAGGCATGTAGTAAGCTGATTGCAATAGGGGTGGGGGAATTGAACTGGTGTTAGAAAGGTAGCAAGCACTGTCATGAAAGGCCTTATGAGATTGCCAAAGAGCTTCTAATTCATCCAGAAGGCAATAGGGAATCTGAAAAGTAAAGGCTGAGAACCAATGTGGTCTTAGCCACTGTTTGAAATGTTTCTTCTCTACACTACCCTCTGAAGGGGGCTTCCTGTTCTCTCCCACCGCTATCCACCTTGAGAATCCAGCCACCACCCTGTTGGTGAAAGAAACCTTCTAAAGTACAAAGTGGAGGCTGCCACTCTTCTGTTTCTTCTCATTGCCTACAGGTTAGAGTCTGAACTATTAGCATAGTTTTCAAAGCTGTTTATGTTGCTTCTATCTGTTTCAAAGCTGCTTCTATCTGTTCTCAGTCTATTCTTGCATCACCTTTCATAGGCTTCTTCTATAACAGATATACCCAATTTCTTGCCCCTTCAGAAGACATCATGCTCTCTGCTTACACAGACTTTACATTCAGATTGGTCAGGATCATACTCCTGGCTCGGTTACTCCTAGATCTAAAATCTTAGCCAGATCACTTACCCTCTTTGAGACTTGGCTGCCTCACCTCTTTCAGGGATTTACCACCCACTTTCTGAATCTATTGTGAATATCAATGTAGTAACACTGGCAAGTGCCTGGCATGAATGCAGCAGGATCCTCTTAAAATGAGCCCTCTGGATCCATAGGCCCACCAAACTGCCACCTTTACCAACAGCTTACTTTAGTTGCACTTGCCTATTTTGTATACCTGCAGTTTTCCTGGTATTTTGTTCTGGCACCAGCCTGTTTCTATGAATATTTTTCACTCCAAGTGTCAGCCAGTTCCTCCAAACTCCAACCACTGATTAATACCCTGTTCCAAATTCAGGGATCCTTTAAAGTCACAATGCTGCCATTTGCCCACTGACTAGTCAGACCTGACTGCTGCCCCTCTCCATCATTACATCTGCTGATACTCACACCAATGAAATTGAGTCTATTCAGTATAATTTTGAATAACTGGATATAATTTTGTATTGGGATCTATCCAAAGAATATGAAACTATCAACACAAATAACCATATGTTCAATAATGATTATAGCAGCATTATTTATAATAACTGGACATGGAAGTGGACTAAATGTTCATCAGTAGATGACTAAATCAAGAAGATATGGTATATCCACACAATGGAGTACTATTCAGCCATAAGAAAGGATGAAATGGGTCCATTTTCAACAAAATGGAGGGATTCTTAGAGAATTACATGTAGTAAAGCAAGTCAGAACAATAAAACACTGTGTATTTGCATATAAGACAAGTTGATACTATAAAATACTTTAAAAAACCAATGGACATTAATAAACACCATGTGGGTTCTGAGGTTAAGAGGGAGGAGGAAGGAAAGGAATAAGAGGATATAAGGGATGTGGTAGGGGAAAAAAATAAAATTAATTAACTGATATAGTTTTAGTTTGCTCACTATTCACCTAAGAAGTTGTCTTAGCTCATAATGCAAAGTTCTAATTATTTCTACCTTGTTTCAAATTCCCCACAATTTATGACTAATAACTAAGCATAATCTGAATCACTATGCTTCTGATACTAAAAGAACATAATAGTTGACTGGATGTGTGGTTATCCAACATATAATCCAAATAACATTAATTGAATGCAACAGTGGAACCAAGACAGACATTTTGTTCTTCATTCCTCTATCTCCTCTATGGATTGTTACCATATTGCCTTCAGCTATAGAGATGTGGATCCTAATTTTAGCATATTCTAGTCAGCTCAGTCTGTTCTGATTCACCCAGAGAAACATCCAGTCACTGAGAGAAAGAAGTGTTCTGCCTGGAGTGCCCCAGGCAAAGAGTGGCTCCTGGCTGCTCTGTGAGGGAGCTCTGCTGTGACATGGCAGCAACATTAGATGTGGGTGGGAGGTGAGGCAGCTGCTTTTTGTGGTGCTTGTCATTCTTACTTGACAACTGATTGAGTTTTAGAAACTCTTGGCATTGGGTTATAATACCCCACCTACTCTTGGAAACCACCATTTGCCCTCCCTATTACAGGTCATGCCAATTTAGAGATTAGGCAAGGCCATATTCAGCAGCCCTGGCTGGCTTCCGCTCTGACTCTTTAAGGGCTTTCTCTTGCATCTGGTCAGACTGACAACTTCTTGCGGCCCTCAGCATCAGGCACTTACGAAAGAGTTCAGATGTCAGAATGCTGACTCTCCAGAGACTGGCACTCAGAGTAAAAAATTCCTCCTGCTCTTAATAAAGTATATTGAGGGGCCTCCTTGGTGGTGCAAGGGGTTAAAACACAGCGCTATGAAGCTATCCACAGCCTCTGCAGCACAAGTTCGATCCCCAGCCAGGAGGTGACCCACATGATGCAGCAGACCTTTCCTGTCTCACCTGCTGCTCCCCTCAGCAGTGCATTTCAGTACTATGCCTATTCTGTTCCCCACTCTGTCTCTGGTGAATCCTCTCACCTCCCACATCTTTTATGCATAAATAAATAAATTGTTTTAAAAAGTAAGTATACTGAATGCTAAAGCAATCATGTTTATTGCTGTGAGAGTCTGTGGGCATGTGCTGACATTTGACAATGCACAGTCACTTAAAGTAAATTCTCTTTAGTCTCCTTGTTTTACCATCATATATGGTCTTGAGTCAGTCCACCATATGAATCGCCCATGAGTAGGATGAAAGAGAAAAAAGAAATCAAGCCCATTTTGTCCTATAAGCATGACAAAGATCAGGGAAGAGTGACAAAAGTGGTCACTGAGGGCTCAAATATATTCTTTATTTTGCCCATCTTCCACTTTGAGCTGGTTAAACATTATTCGTTTAAGGTAAACTAAAAAATAATAACTGAACAACTGTGGTGCCAGCAGTTTCTAACATACACAGTTACCCCATGAACAGGGTATAACTTCACTGATGACAACATGAAGGCCAGAGACAACTAAATGGTAGGATACAGTCAGGATTCAGAGCTGAGTCTCTTGGCTTTGAAACCAGTGTGCTGTATGATATTCCTCCAGAATTTATGTAGCAGATCTCTGACACAACAGAGATCCAACTTTCCATATAGTTCCCTCATTACAATGACAGTTATTCCAGGCATAACAGGCAAGAACAAAATCTGTACCCCCTATTTGTTTTAAGAGTTTTTTTTAATTTATACAACAGCTGGCATACAGGCCAGAGATGTGGGAGGGTGAGAGGATTCACCAGAGACAGAGTGGGGAGCAGAACAGGCAGGCAGACTGAAAGCACTGCTGAGGGGAGCAGCAGGTAAGACAGGAGAGGTCTGCTGCACCATGTGGGAATCTCGCTGGCTGGCTGGCTGTCTGGGAATCGAATCCATGCTGCAGAGGCTATGGACAGCTTCACAGCGCTGTGTTCAACCCGCTGCGCCACCATAGAGGCCCTGTACCCCCTATTTGTGTGTGTGTGTACATTTGTTTGTCCTCAAAGGAGTTGAGGGAGAATTAAAGGAATGTCACAGAAAAATCTCTGAATGTTTATTATTTTATTTGGTTAACTATTAGACTTGCTTATTCCAAAACATGCTTAGAGTGAATCTCCCAAAAATATTTCATTCTGAAAAAATCTAAATGCAATTAATGGAATAAAAATTTCATCACTAAAATCTCTCCATTTCCTTCAAAGACATGTAATATTTCATGTCAATTTGATATACAGGTGCTTGATATTAGAGAATTTCTCAAACCATGAATCATCACTTCCTGGTTAGAATCATGGTCTAGTTCACAAAACAAGGCATTAAGTCTGGAATCTAGAATTTTTCTGTCAGAATACACTTGCACCAGATGATTACACCCACATCAAAGAGAAATATTGCCCAAAGAGTCAACTTTGTAAATAGAGTAGAGAGAATCATAGGAAACAGCGCTAACAGCTTCCTCACAGGTTTGAGGAAGGTACGGGAAAGGGGAAAAGCAGAGAGAGCTAGCCTTGAAACAAAGGTTCCAAGTTCAAGAGAAGACTGTGAAACTTTGAGTTTTGCCCTCGCTGGACCAGGTCAGGTCAGCTCTTGCCAAATGTTTTCAACCCAGTGAATCAAAAATTGGCCTTTTCCATTCCAGTCTGTGGGAATGTACCTCTGATTTTATAACTAAAGTCAGTAAAACAATGGGATTTGCTTTTTGAAAATTGGCACTTTGGAAACTAGTACCTCAAAACACCTATTTCTATTGGCTTACCAATGGATCTTCTAAAACTCTGGATTTTTTTTTTTTTAACACTGAGTTCTTGGTAACGAACAAACCTAAGCCCTCTCCTATAACTGGAGCCAAAGTCGGCATCATTTGGAGCTCAATGCCCTGCCAGAAAACAGTTGTTGTGATTCATCCATGGATAAGAGCACATTGACAGAAAGGTAGAGGCGAAACACACAGACATGGCAGACAAAGGCCATGGAATTCAAATTTGCCTTTGGATGCGCTACCTAGAATAGGGAGTATTGTGCCTAAAAGCTTGTGCTGTGTAGTGAATCCCTCATCAACGGAATAAGTAAATTACTAATAAGTAAAATGGGGATGTGAATTGTGCTAATAATATTAGCTTCTTGTGAGAATTAAATGAAAAAACACAGAGAAAGGACCTGGCCGATGGAAAGTAATAAAACCATACTGTATACACACAAAACAATGCTGACCTCTGGGAGAACTCTGAGTCCACCGAATGAGTAGGGCATTACATGAGATAGACTCCAAAGGGCTCTGGTTTTGTTGTTTGCTTTTCTCCACCTTCTCACAGAAAAGTAGTTGCCAATCACTGGTATTTCTTAAAGAATGCCAGCAGAGGAAGACCTCTAGACATACGCCAGCAGGAAGCTAGAAACAGTTACCATTGTGCATTCTGGTAAACCCAAGTTTGAGGAAAATCTGGTGGTGCATTCTGACCTTTACTAGGGCACACAAAATGACTGAGATAATGGCTCCAGCCCTGAATAGTCACTTTCTCAGAAGAACATGCAGTCTTTTTTAATTAATTGGTCAATTCAATTTTAAACCCAGGAGTCTTTTTTTGTGAAACACAGAGTTTGATTATTACTTCAGAAACATTCAAGGTCTGTAATACAATTATTTATAGCCTTGTAAAAGTGTATGCCAGAAGAACAGAAAAAACTTCTGGTTTAGTTTGTTTTTACTTTCTCATTGAGGTACCTTGTGTGGCTTAGCTGCTGTTACATTCTGTTGTTAGCAACTAGATATCTTCCAAATCACCAGTTATTAGAATTGAACCTATTTGGTTTAATACACACACATACATACACACAAAGTTGTGCATATAAATACTTTAACTGAATGTTCCCTCCTTGGGTAAACATGAGGATCTGTCACAGTTGAACTATTTGTTTCAATGCTTCAGTTATATTAATGTGACTGTGGGCCAAAAATTTAGCTTTTCTGGATTTCAGATTTTTTTTTTTTAAAGATTTATTAATTTATTTATACAAGCACTGGGTACAGTCAGAAGCATGGAAGGGTGAGAGAATTCACCAGAGCCAGAGCGGAGAGCAGAACAGGCAGAGTGACGAAATACACTGCTGAGGGGAGCAGCGGATGAGACAGGAGAGGTCTGCGCGCCATGTGAGACCCTCGCTGGCGGCTGGGGATTGATCTGGCGCTGCAGAGATTGCAGGCAGCTTCACAACCCAGCGCTCAACTGCTGTGCCACCAGGGGAGGCCCTGGATTTCAGACTTCTGAAAAATAAATAAGTTGACAACTTAGGACACAGGTATGTTTTATCTGGCCAACACTGTTTTATAAATGTGAATGATTTTTCTAAGCATTCACTTTCCAGTTCCCCCAGTATTAACCACACCTAGTATCTGCTAGCTTTCTCACATTTGCCTCACTTGCTGGGCTTCTGAAAGCATCGGGGTTTCTAGACCCTGATGAGATGAACCAGAGTGCTTCCTCCAAGTATAAGACTCCACTATGCTGGCTTTACTGAGTTGCTGAATTATTTAATTTCTCGGTCAGGAGAATGCATAAAATCTTCATTCTTTTATAGTTAGGCTTGTGGATTTATCAGGAACAACTGAATCATGGCTCAAACAAAAAAATAAATCATTACTTTCTGATAGGAAATTATGTTTCATCTCTTTGCAAATATTTTTGAAGATCCCTGTTCTGTAACTCTAGCTTTTTATCTGCAAGGTATCACGTATTTCAGTCAGACAACAACAACCTTTCCTTTTAAGGACTGTATTTGAGACTCTCCCTGAAGTTTCTGTTTATCTTTCTTCCTTTGTCTTTGGTTCTCTTATTAAGGGTATTAGGCAAATAGTCCTGACAATTTAAGCCCTGGATGTGACAAATAGAGATTTTAATTGTATGATTAACCATCATGATTTTGTGAAGGGATAACCTGAGCTTCTAGTAGTTTGGGCTTGGAGCCAACAGAAATTGATTCTGACCCTCCTCTTGAGTAAGGTGGGAAAACCTAAGCTAGAACCCAGCAGAGCACAAAAATCTTCAGTTGAATTTTCCATAAAGAATGCAGGCTTATCTTCTGCCAGCCCCAGTTAATCACTCTGCCCTTCAAAAGTAATAGATTTTAATTGATCCAACTGGTGTTCCACCCTGAGAACACAATCTATCCCACTTTGATCTCAAGAAACTATACTCCGAGGTAATGATTCAACTTTGCATTTGTTGCTAAACTGCTATAAACTGGGGACAATTTTATCAACTCTCTTTGTCTTGATCTCATTCATCCCTAATAGCACCCCAAAACCAACAGTCATCTGGAAAATGCATAGAATCACTTGGAGATCTTGCTGAAGTGCTGATTCTGATTCAATGGGTTTGGAGTAAGGCCTGCAATCCTGCATTCTGACTGCTGCCAGTGTATGCCCAAGCTTCTGGTCAATGACCACATTTGGAGTTATGAGAAGCTAGAGAGCTTTGTTCATTTCAAGTAGGTATTTATTTGCTTCTAAGTGCTGAATTCTGGGCCCTGCACTGTAAATGCAAAGATCTGTGCAACACAATCACTTCCCTCAAAGAACTCACCACTTAATGGAGAAGGCAGAAATATCTAGGTATGATAAATAATAGGAATAAAGTCCTCTTGAAGTCAAAGAAGAGAGTGAGAATAAAATTATAACCTACAACCAATGTACAAATACTTATATCTCTACATATCTCCCTTTAACCCTCTGCACATGCCCCAACAGGAAAAATAGATCTGTCACATGGAACCTGTACTAGACTTTACTTAAATTGATATTCTCAAAGTGTCAAGCTTTAGATAAACTGCACATAAGCAGACATTTTCAAAGTGGTAATTTTCAAGAAAGCCAATATCATGATTTTCATGCAAATATAAAATGAATGTGTGTCAAATACTGTATCCAAGTAAGACTGTTCAAAGAACATTTGAGAAGCTGTGTATTTACAGGCAATGTTAGGGTAAGATTGCTGGGTGAGATTCAAAAGTGGTTAATGTCTAACAGTACCATTAATTATAAGATTTTGGGTTACTTGTTCTGGCAGACAGAAATATTTGCATCTTTAGCAGATAAAAATGTACAAATTAGATCTGTTACTGTAGAGTTATACAGTAGTCCAGATGATAAGAAGCCAAAGGTAGCACTGAAAGATTCCCTGGTATTCTCTTTTGCTTATTCTCAACTTTTAAATAAATTTTCCGATTATTCATTCATCCACTAGAAAATTATCATGAGGAGGGAAAAGACCACCTTCCTCTTTACCTCAACTACCTCAAAAGCTACTCCAGGTTCTGAATCTTGATTTAGTTTATCAAAGCCACCCTAGGATCTGAGCCTTCCTTTAGTTTATCTGAGTGGATCTCATTCCCAGGTAAAATGATCTACATTAATAATAGTATCTGTCATTTATTGCAGTAAGAAGCTATAAGTTTTAGCTATGTTATGTCTCAATTTTCATACCAGACCTTTAAATAAGTACAACTTTTCTTATTTGACAGTTGAATAAATAGTCTTAGGGAGATCAGATGATGTGCCCAAACACACTCAACTTGTGGCAGAGCCAGGATTCAACACAATAATATTATTATAAAAACAGTAAATAAAATTTAGCAAACACATGTGAGCCTATAATCCTTGACCACACATTGAGTGGAACAGTTCTTCATCACTGAATCTTCACTTGGGCTATTAGAATCACCTATGGAGAATAGGTTGGCTTTGGCACGAATATGATTTGAAAGATTTTTTTTTGCACAATGCTTAAAGTAATCAGCATTAAAGTCAATCCTTTGGGGAAAAGCATGGTATTCAGAACTTATGTCAAAAATAAAATACTGGATAGAAATATATTATAGTATTTCTATTAAATATTTGGTAATATCCCTATCAAATATGTGGTGATGTTTCTATCAAAGATTTAATAGAAAATAAATGGGGAAGCATGGAGAGAGCAATGCCCTGGAGACAGATACTGTGACCTTCTGCTATAAAGGGAGTTGGCAAGTCAGACTTTACTTAATAGGACCCTGAGCAACAGAAGGTTAAATAGGGCTGCACAAATCTCCATCTGTAGCTGCTTCCTGGATCCTGGCTGCACCACTGGTCCAGTTTCTTTGCTGCCACTATACCTATATCTCAGGACCTAAAAGGAATAATTTAATCAAGAATGATGCTATCCTTCTGGGATAGCACTTCCTGCCTCCCACCCAATCACCTCCATGGACTGAAGCCCCCAAGGACTTATCATGTAACTTTTCTTCTTAATATGAGTAAACAAAGACAAATAATAAACAAATGCTGGATGGGGCAGACTGCAGAGGAAGAAGGCATCTCTATCACAGCAGAGGGTCGGGGCAGACAGGGGCCACTTCATCCATTTGAGAGGTCACTTCTGTTATTAGAGTTCCCTTAGACACTTGTTAAAAAATGCCTTCTCCAAGGCCCCATTCAGACTTACTGAATCAGAAACTCTGGAATGGAGCCCAGGAATCCTCACTTTTAATAATCTTTCCTGGTGATTTAATTAGAAAACCTTTATCCTAGGTCACTAATTTTCATTGGGCTTCACATTAAAATCATCTGACAAAACAGCATGCCCTGACCTGGCATCTGTATTTTTTAACTGCCTTGGCAGATTCTAAAGGAAAGCCATGCTGTAAAACCACTGTTCTAGATTTGAATGCTTCTCAAATTATCTGGAATCTTGTTAGAAATGCATATTTTGCAAACGTAGGTCTGGGGTAAAAACTGAGACTGCATTTCTAATAAACCCTGGTGATGCACATGCTGCTGGTCCTTGACCACACATTGAGTGGAACATTCTCCAACAGAGTGTTCACTTTGGTTATTAGAATCACTTGTGGAGATTATGTTATTTACCTATGGCTGCTATAACAAATTGCCACAAACTTGGGCCTCCCCTGGTGGTGCAGCAGTTGAGCACTGGACTGCGAAGCTGCCCGCAGCCTCTGCAGCACCAGTTCGATCCCAGCTGCTGGTGAGGGTCCCACATGGTGAGGGTCCCACATGGTGCAACAGACCTCTCCAGCCACCCGCTGCTCCCCTTAACAGTGTATTTTGTCAGTCTGCCTGTTCTGTTCCCCGCTCTGGCTCTGGTGAATTCTCTCACCCTCCTGCACTTCTGACTGTATCCAGTGCTTGTATAAATAAATAAATAAATATTAAAAAAAAAAATTTACCACAAACTTGCTGGCTCAAAACAATCTGAATTTATTCTCTTACATTTCTGGAGAACAAGTCCAAATGAGTTCTTACTAGTTAAAATCAGAAAGAATACGAACTGTATTCCTTCTGAAGTCTCCAGAGGAAAATCTGTCTTGTCTAGCTTCTGGAGGCTGCCTATGTTCCATGGCTTTTAGCCCCTTCCTCCAATTTCCAATCTTTGCTTCCATTATCACCTGGCTTTCTCTCTACCTCTGATACTTCCTCCAATAAGGAACCTTGGGATTATATCAGATAATCCAAGGTAATGACCTCATCTCAAGGTCCTGATTCAATCACATCTGAAAAGTCCCTTTTACCATGTAAAATAACATGCACAAGGCCCGGAGATTACTAGAATATGGCCATCTGTAGGGCAGAAGGGCATTATTCAATTTACCACAGAGTTGGCTTTGCTGTTCTTGTTTTGTCTTTTAATTCTGAAGCTTGGATCCCACAGTAAAATTTATGATACTTTTGGTTTAGGGATAGGGTCAGGGCATAGGCATTATTGAAAACCCCAGAACAATGAAGAAGTTGAGAAACCCTGCTCCACCAGGCACTCTGGTGCTGGGCTTTCCACCTTCCTTATCCACTGACATGTCCTGGATTTCCATTCAAAGACTCTAGTATCCAAACCTAGGATTCTCAGGAGATGCAAAGAAGGCAAATTTTGGTCATTTCTTCTCCTCAGGAGACCATGACAACTAATGACTGGGTCCCTGCCATTTGTCCCAGAAAGTTTAAAGACTAGGGCAACACTTTTCCCAAGCAGGCTTTGGATGTTAGTTTCTATTTAATTTGGCATTTATAGCATGCCCAGCCACCTCTCAACCCTTATAATTATAACCCAGATCTCACTCAGCCTCCTTCAGCTGGAACTTAAAAGCTAAGAGCTCTCTTGAAGCAGCCAACTATTAAAATTTCATGGCCTTTTACAAATATCAGTTGACAGAGATATTATGAAACACTGCCTAGTATTATTAAAGTTACACTGCAGTTGTCAACACCCATGAATCCAGCATACTGTGTAAAGTGACAATTGAGATAGCATAGTCTATTCCCTAGCTGGCTAACCAGCCTGGGGCTTTCCTAATCCATCTCTGAGACTGAGGCAATGCCATGAGCTAGGAGTTACAAAGTCCAGCCACTCAAACAGAAATTGGGCTAACTCTGCTATTGGCCTCTGCTCTCACCTTTCTTACACCCGACAGGAATGCAGACTTTCTACTAGGCCTTACTGAGGGACTTCTGGAATACCTTTGAACATGGGCCAGGTATTTCCTTTTTCCTTTATGACTTTAGCTACAGTGATACAAACAAGCCTTGGTTTGTGACTCTCAGCATGATTACCTAAGTGTCCATGATGAGTATGATTTTGGGAAGCCAAGAATTTCCCATCTCTTTGCTTCCTAATACCACTAAGATTTTTCAAGAAGGGGTCCACAGATGCTTCAAATTCCTCAACATTGCAAACTGACTTCAGCCACCATCTCTGTCCTCTGCAAACTTGATGATCAATTCCATACTTATGGCTGAATCTGTGGCTTTCTCTCAAACCTCACTTTTGTTTTTACTTCTTTTTATTTTTTTAATTTTAACATTTATCATTTTTTATATTTTTTAGACAATATTCTATGGGGACTCAATCTGAGGGGGTAGGGGGAACCTCACTTCTTAATGCTCATTTTGGTTTCATGCCAGTTGATCTTTGCTCTTATAATGTCTACATTTCATTCCTAGAGCCCACATCACTAGCTCTTGCCTGCCCTTCAGGTTTTTTTTTTTTTAATTCTATTTTTTTTTAATGAGCTAACACTGGTTTACAACACTGTTTATGGTTTAGGTGTATAGATTCACACCTCTTCCGATGTATGCTGCCACACCATGTCCACCACCCAAGCATCAATAATCCTCCACATCCTCCACAATAATCCACTGGGCACCCTCTTCATCCTTAACTAGCCTCAATTCTGCAGTAGGATTTCTAAAGTTTTTTTTAGTTTAGTTTGACCTGTTCCTTTGTTGTTGGTTTTTTTATGTTACACATATGAGTAAAATCATCTAGTATTTGTCTTTCTCTTTTTGACTTACATTGCTTAAAATAATCCTCTCCAGTTCAATCCGTGTTGTTGCATATGACAAGATTTTGTTTTGTTATTTATCTGTTTTTGCTAAGTAGTATTCCATTATGTATATATACTGCATTTTTTCAACCCATTCATCTGTTGTAGTGCACTTAGGTTGTTTGCATATCTTGGCTATTATAAGCAGTGATGCAATGAACACAGGAGTAAATGTACCCTCATTGAATGAGTGTTTTTGTATTCTTTGAAGAGATATCTAGGAGAGGGATTGCTAGATCATAGTAGATCTATTTTTAATATTTTGAGAGACTTCCATTCTATTTTCCACAGGGACTGGACTAATCTACAGTCTCACCAATAGTGTTCAGTTTTCTCTACACCCTCACCAACACTTGTTCCTAGTTTTTTTCATATGGGCTATTCTCACAGGTATGAGGTGGTATCTTATTGTGGCTTTTGTTTGTTTCTCTTATGATATATGATGAGCATTTTTTCGTATGTCAGTTGGCCTTCTGGATGTCTTCTTTGGAAAAGTGTCTAGTTAGATCTTCTGCCCAGTTTTTGATTATGTTGTTGTTGTATTTTTTTCTCTTGTTCCATTGCATGAATTCTTTGTAGATCTTGGATATTAATCCTTTGTTGAATATATGATGTGCAAAGATTTTATCCCATTCAATAGGGTGTATTTTCATACTAGTTACTTCACTGTGCAGTTGCCTTGCAGTTTGATGTAGTTGCATTTGTTTTTGCTTTTTTTCCCCCTTACCTTTGGAGTTCCCAAAGACATCCCTGAAGCCAGTGCCATTTTGTCTTTGTTTTCTTTTATGTATTTTATGGTTTCAGGTCTTATATCCGAGTCTTTAATCTGCTTTGAGTTAATTTTTTTTAAAAATTTTTTTTTTTTTTTTATAGAGGCATGTTATTTATTTATTTATTTGTTTGTTTGTTTGTTTGTTTATACTTGCACTGGGTACAGTCAGAAGCACGGGAGGGTGAGAGAATTCACCAGAGCCAGAGCGGGGTGCAGAGCAGGCAGAAGGACTGAAGGACACTGCTGAGGGGAGCAGCGGGCGGCAGGAGAGGTCTGCGCGCCATGTGGGACCCTCCTCCCGTGGCCGGGGAGCAGCCGGGGACCGAACCGGCGCAGCAGAGGGTGCGGGCAGCTTTGCAACCCAGCGCTCAACCGCTGCGCCACCAGGGAGGCCCGAGTTAATTTTTTTTAAAGATTTATTTTTATTTATACAAGCACTGGGTACAGTCAGAAGCGCGGGAGGGTAAGAGAATTCACCAGAGCCAGAGTGGGGAGCAGAGCAGTCATACTGAAGTACACTGCTGAGGGGAGCAGTGGGCGACAGGAGAGGTCTGCGCGCCATGTGGGACCCTCCTCCAGTGGCCGGGGAGCAGCCAGGGATTGAACTGTCACTGCAGAGGCTGCGGGCAGCTTCACAACCCAGCGCTCAACCACTGCGCCACCGGGGAGGCCCTGTTTTGAGTTAATTTTTGTATATCATCAGAGACAGTGGTTTGGTCTTTCTTTTATATGTGCCTGTACAGTTTTCACAACACCATTTGTTGACAGACTTTCCTTTCTCCATTTTATACTCTTGGTTCTCTTGTTATAAATTAAGTATGTATTTAAATGTGAGTTTATTTCTGGGCTCTCAATTCTGTTCTACTAATCAGTGTTTCTATCCTGGTTTTATCCCATGTCTTTGTCAGCCTCCAAGCTCCACTCACCCCAACCATCTGCCATCACCTCAAGTCAAGTCTCAAGTCTGCCATCACCCAGTCAAGCTCTTTTCCTGTCTCCACATCTCTGCCATGCTCTTCTCTATGCTTGGAAACTCATCCCACTCCTCTTTCATGCAGATTCTTCCCACCTATTCATCTCAGCTGAAATGACAACTACTGAAAGAGGTTTCCTTTGACCACCCCTCCAAGAGGACACTCTTAACATCCTCTATCACAACATCCAACTTATTTCCTTGATAACTTATATTGTTATTTGCAATTATTGATTAGTTTCTTTGTTTACTTGCTTCATCTGTCTTTTCCAGTGGACAATGAGCTCCATGATAGTAAGCACTGTATATGCCTTGTTCATCAATGAATCTACAACAACAGGAACTGAACACATAAACTTTTGGACTCACTCATCCTGTCTTGGCTCTGAGTTATTCTTCCTCTGAACTTCATGTCCTTCATCTTGTCTGCTTATCTTAAGTGTTATCTCCATCTCTTCTCAGGATTTTGGTTAGTTTATAAACAACCTCTTCTACAGTTCTCAGAACTACATCTACATTTCACTACTATTGTACATAGATTCTCACATCAGTCCTCAATACTTTTTGTTTTGTTGTGCCTGACTGACATTTCCAAAAGTATAATCAACTCTTTACCTAAACCAGCATTTTCTCCTGACTTTCTTATGTCTCTCGATGCTATCTCCATTTCTTCAGTCATTTAGGCTTGGAATGTCAGCATCATTTTTGACTCTCATCCTCTTCCAATCAGATAAAGAACTACACAATAGCTAGCCATTTGCCTCTACCACTGCTCTTGTTCATCACCTCTTCCCTGGACTATGTAAATAGCCATTCAACTGATTCCCACCTTCTTCCTACCATGATTCATCCTTCTTTCATTAAACTAATCAATATTAATTCAGCCTCATCATATTACTCCAGAGCTTAAACATAATATCTCCCTACTTACTGATTACAGAATATAGCCTCACAATTTTCTTAGCCTGACAATCAAGTCCCAAGTTACTTTTCTCATTAGCTCTCTATGGCTGTCCCACAGGCAACAATTTCCATGTTCCAATCAAATAATATAGTTTACTATCCTTTATTCCTTCTCTGAGATCTCCCACCTTTGATTCTTCAACTCTGCCATTTTCTTCATCTTAATTGACTTCCTCTATTTTCAAACTATTTTAAGAGCCAACTTCAAGGCTATCATGTCAATAGCTGGTCCCCCCTGATTCTGTTCAGCAAGAGTGACTGTTTCCTTATTCTGAATGTCATATCTATATTTCAAGTCACTTCCCTTTGATTTTTAGTAATCTGCTTATCTGTGCTTCTTTCATACTATATGTCAGTCTTATGAATATTAAAAAAAAATCTTTAATTATTGTTACTCCACTAATACATATGCACACACATAGAAGCATGTTAAGTCCTTAACAAGAACTATAAAAAATAACAGTCAGCAAGGTCGTTTATGAAGAGCTCATCATCACCATGAAAGGATAGAAAGATTTTACATTATGTAGATGCCAAAATAATGGTCTGGCTTCTTCTCTATAGAGCTTGGACCTCTAATTCTAAACTAAATTAAAACAACCCATATGATCCTCCTCTCAACCAAGACTTTATTACATCATCCTGCCTGAGCTTATGGAGGGAAACCAGTCTAGAATTAGAGAAAACCATGCTGTTTTCCTAAGAGACTAGACGCAGAGTCTGAGTGAACACAGTATTGAATCAGTGAGGTTGTACAGGTATATATTTCTTCATCACAACGTGGGGTATTTGCCAAAGGAGTTGGTGACTTTCCCTAATGACAGTTGGCTTGCTCATCTCTGACCTTATGTAGCACATTTTACCATTGATCTTTAGGAAACTTAATCAGAGATATCAAATAACCGTTCTAGTTCTCAGTGATAGCCCTCTCCTGTACTAGGTGAACACTTAATATTTTTATAAAGAAACACTGAATGAACAAACTTTTCTATTCTGTTCCCACCTTGGGGAAGCTCATATTTCTAATACTAGGCACACATACCTTCTTCCCTACTAGTGACATCTTATAGGACACCTCCAATCACTACAGTTTATCTGGAAGCTTTATCCAGAGACCTAACATTATCAATCTCCTGCTCTACAAAAAAAGTTCACCTTGACTTAGAGTCCTGTGTGAGGGTAGTGAGAAAATAAAAGGATCTAAAATCAAAAAGACTGAGTGCTACATCCTAGTTCTGTGACCTAGACATGTTGTCTAATATGGCAGTCACAGTGGCTTTTTAAAGGTAAATTAATTAAATGTGCATTAAATTTTTAGTTCCTCAGCAGGCACGAGCCACATTTCAGGTGTTCAATAACCATATGAGACTAGTAACTTCTAAATCTGGATTGTAGAGATAGAACATTCCCGACACTGCTGAAAGTTCTATTAGCACTGCCACAGACAGGTCACTTAACTTGGAGTAATAATTAGCTATTTGTGAAAAACTAGTTAGTTGGATTAGGTGGTAGGGAATGTTTATTTTTTTCCATTAAAATTTTTGGCAAGTCCCGCTGGGGCAGACCGGGCGTGCAGGGGAGCGCGTCGCCGGCACCGGCATTTTGCAGCAGGGACCCTTCTTGCTGGAGACTGTGTGAACCCAGCAGAAGGCTCACCAAGGAGACAGAGGTTTAGCTGGGAGGCTTGCCCACACCGGGCACCTTCTAGCCTGCAGTTCCAGCCCAGAGGGGAGCAGCACCCACCGCTGGGGCAGACCGGGCATGCAGGGGAGCTGTTCCTGCATCGCCATTTTGCAGCAGGGATCTTTCTTGCTGGAGACTGTGTGAACCAGCAGAAGGCTCACCGAGGAGACAGAGGTAAGCTGGGAGGCTTGCCCATGCTGGGCGCCTTCTAGCCTGCAGTTCCAGCCCAGAGGGGAGCAGCACCCACCGCTGGGGCAGACTGGGCGTGCAGGGGAGCTCGTTCCCGCATCGCCATTTTGCAGCAGGGACCTTTCTTGCTGGAGACTGTGTGAACCCAGCAGAAGGCTCACCAAGGAGACAGAGGTAAGCTGGGAGGCTTGCCCATGCTGGGCGCCTTCTAGCCTGCAGTTCCAGCCCAGAGGGGAGCAGCACCCACCGCTGGGGCAGACCGGGCGTGCAGGGGAGCGCGTCGCCGGCACCGGCATTTTGCAGCAGGGACCCTTCTTGCTGGAGACTGTGTGAACCCAGAAGAAGGCTCACCAAGGAGACAGAGGTTAAGCTGGGAGGCTTGCCCACACCGGGCACCTTCTAGCCTGCAGTTCCAGCCCAGAGGGGAGCAGCACCCACCGCTGGGGCAGACCAGGCGTGCAGGGGAGCTGTTCCTGCATCGCCATTTTGCAGCAGGGATCTTTCTTGCTGGAGACTGTGTGAACCAGCAGAAGGCTCACCAAGGAGACAGAGGTAAGCTGGGAGGCTTGCCCATGCTGGGCGCCTTCTAGCCTGCAGTTCCAGCCCAGAGGGGAGCAGCACCCACCGCTGGGGCAGACTGGGCGTGCAGGGGAGCTCGTTCCCGCATCGCCATTTTGCAGCAGGGACCTTTCTTGCTGGAGACTGTGTGCACCAGCAGAAGGCTCACCAAGGAGACAGAGGTAAGCTGGGAGGCTTGCCCATGCTGGGCGCCTTCTAGCCTGCAGTTCCAGCCCAGAGGGGAGCAGCACCCACCGCTGGGGCAGACCGGGCGTGCAGGGGAGCGTGTCGCCAGCACCGGCATTTTGCAGCAGGGACCCTTCTTGCTGGAGACTGTGTGAACCCAGCAGAAGGCTCACCGAGGAGACAGAGGTTAAGCTGGGAGGCTTGCCCACACCGGGCACCTTCTAGCCTGCAGTTCCAGCCCAGAGGGGAGCAGCACCCACCGCTGGGGCAGACCGGGCGTGCAGGGGAGCGCGTCCCTGGCTCTGGCATTTTGCAGCAGGGACCCTTCTTGCTGGAGACTGTGTGAACCCAGCAGAAGGCTCACCGAGGAGACAGAGCAGGGACCTGTCTTTGCTGGAGACTTGTGAACCCAGCAGAAGTTCCCCAGAGGAGCCAGTGGTGAGCTGGGAAGGTCGCCCAAGATGCCGGCCAGTACCAGCAACACAGTGTCACAAGGAATACGGCAAATTAGAAAACAGGCAGTAGGGAGTAGAAAAACAACATGCAACCCAGCAACTCCTCAGCAAAATAGCACACCACAAAAAAAAAACCATCTACCAGATTGCAACGACAGTAACTTGGAAGAACTTCTGAGCCTTCCAGATAGAGAATTTAAAATTGCTGTGATTAAAAAACTGACAGAAGTCATAAAGGAAAACAATGATAAGGGGAAAATAATTAATGACCAGAAGAATGAAATTGAGTCCCTAAAGAGGGAAGTAAAAGAAATGCAGGAGATCAAAGAATTAATGGAGACGCTAAAGAACTCTGGGAAAAGCAGTGAAAGCAGAATAGATGAAATGGAAGAACGAATAAGTACTCTTGAAGACACAGAAATAAAAAGAACTAAAACAGAAAAGGAAGGAGAAGTACGAAGGAAAAAGACCGAAGAAAGACTTCGGGAACTATCTGACTCCATGAAGAAAGGAAATATAAGAGTTATAGGAATCCCAGAAGGAGAGGAGAGAGATGTAGGAACAGAGAAAATATTCATGGATATAATTGAAGAGAACTTCCCAAACGCTAAGAAGGATCTGAAAATTGATATACAAGAAGCAAGAAGAACACCAAACTTCCATGACAAAAGGAAAAATACAGCAAGACACATAATAGTAAAGCTCCTAAGAATCCAAGACAAAGAAAAAATAATGAAACTAACAAGAGGGAAGAAACAGATAACATTCAAAGGGAAACCAATCAGACTGACATCAGACTTCTCTGAAGAAACACTACGGGCAAGGAGAGAGTGGAGGGACATAGTCAACAGACTCCAAGAAAACAGATGCCAACCAAGAATACTCTATCCCGCAAAGCTCTCCTTCCTCTTTGAAGAAAGAATATGGACCTTCCCAGACAAACAGAAACTCCGGAATTTCATTGCGACTAAACCCCCACTCAAAAAAATACTACAAGGAGTCCTAAAGCCAGAACCTCAGAGGGACGAATAACAACAAAAGAAGGCCAAAGAAAGTTATTAAAAGAATAAATAAATAAAATCAAAGGAAAGACAAACACAATGGCAAATACAGATGCTAACATATCAATACTAACTCTAAATGTAAATGGACTAAACTCTCCAATAAAAAGACACAGAGTTGCAGGCTGGATTAAGAAACAAAACCCAAACTTTTGCTGTCTCCAGGAAACACATTTAGCTGCAAAAGATAAAAATAGACTCAAAGTTAAAGGATGGAAAACAATTCTACAAGCAAATGGACCAAAAAAGAAGGCAGGAACAGCTATACTCATATCAGATAAAACAGATTTCAAACTTAAAAAGATAAAAAGAGACCCCAGTGGTCATTACATTATGATCAAGGGGATAATACTTCAAGAAGAAATAACACTCATTAACATATATTCACCAAACGAAGGAGCACCAAAATATATCAGACAACTATTGGCATCTCTGAAAACAGACATCAGAGAAAACACATACGTAGTGGGAGACTTCAACACACCACTATCAACAATGGATAGATCAACAAACAAAAAATAAGTAAAGACACTAAAGCTCTAAATAAGGATCTAGAGTGCTTAGGCTTAACAGACATATATAGAACACTAAACCCAAAAAAATCTGAGTATACATTTTTCTCAAGCGCACACGGATCATTCTCTAGGATCGATCATATACTGGGGCACAAGACAAACATCAACAGATACACCAAGATTGAAATCATACCAACCATCTTTTCTGACCATGAAGGCATCAAACTAGAAATAAACCATAAAGAGAAGGCAAGGTATTCTCCTACCTCGTGGAGATTGAAACCCACACTACTGGAAGTCCACTGGACTAACGAGGAGATAAAAGAAGAAATTAAAAAATTCTTTGAATTGAATGACAAGGAGGACACCAATTTCCTAAATGTATGGGATGCAGCAAAAGCAGTAATAAGAGGAAAATATATAGCAATAGATGCTCACATCAAGAAACAAGAAAGAACTCAAAGAAACAACCTAATCTCGAAACTCAAAGATCTAGAAAAAGAACAACAAAAAAGCCCCAAAACCAGTAGAAGAAAAGAAATAATAAAAACCAAAGCAGAAATAAATGAAATCGAAACTAAAAAAACAATCCAAAAGATCAATGAAACCAAGAGCTGGTTCTTCGAAAAAATAAATAAAATAGATAAACCCCTTGCCAGGCTCACAAGGGCAAAAAGGGAGAAAGCACAAATAAATAGGATAATAAATGAAAGAGGAGAAATCACAACGGACACAGCAGAAATCAAAAGAATTATTAATAACTACTATGAACAGTTATATGGAAACAAGTTTAACAATCTAGAGGAGATGGACAAATTCCTACAACTCTACAATCACCCAAAGCTAGATAAAGAAGAAATAGAACACCTAAACAGACCAATTACAAGCAGCGAAATTGAAATGGTAATCAAAAACCTCCCCAAAAACAAAAGCCCAGGACCTGATGGATTTACAAATGAATTCTACCAAACATTCAGAGACGAATTGGTACCTATCCTTCACAAACTCTTCCAAAAAATTGAGAAGGAAGGTATAATACCTAACACGTTCTATGAAGCCAACATTACACTAATACCAAAACCGAACAAGGACAACACAAAAAAAGAAAACTATAGGCCAATCTCCCTAATGAACACTGATGCAAAAATCCTCAATAAAATTTTAGCTATCAGAATCCAACAGTGTATCCATAAGGTAATTCACCACGACCAAGTAGGATTCATTCCAGGGACACAAGGATGGTTTAACATCCAAAAATCAATCAACGTTATCCAACACATCAACAAAAAGAAATATAAAAACCATATGATAATATCAATAGATGCTGAGAAAGCTTTCGACAAAGTGCAACACCCATTCATGATAAAAGCCCTTGAAATTCTTGGGATACAAGGAACGTACCTCAACATCATAAAGGCCGTATATGACAAGCCAACAGCCAGTATCATTCTCAATGGTGAAAAGCTGAAAGCAATTCCATTAAGATCTGGAACAAGACAAGGATGTCCACTTTCACCACTGCTTTTCAATATAATACTGGAAGTCCTAGCCAGAGCAATAAGACAAGAGAAAGACATCCAAGGAATCCAAATAGGAAAAGAAGAAGTCAAACTATCACTCTTTGCAGATGATATGATAATATACATAGAGAACCCAAAAACGCCACAGAAAAACTAATTCAACTCATCAATCAGTTCAGTAAAGTGGCAGGATACAAAATCAACACGCAAAAGTCAGTAGCTTTCCTATATACAAACAATAAATCTGAAGAAGAAGAAATCAAAAAAAACCATCCCTTTATTATTGAAACAAAAAAAATCAAATATTTGGGAATAAATCTAACAAAAGAGGTAAAGGACCTATACAAAGAAAACTATAAAACACTGTTAAAAGAAATAGAAGAAGACACAAAGAAATGGAAAGACATCCCCTGCTCATGGATTGGGAGAATAAACATTATTAAAATGGCCATCCTACCAAAAGCAATATACAGATTCAATGCTATTCCAATCAAAATTTCAATGTCATTCTTCAAAGAAATAGAACAATTATTGATGAAATTCATATGGAATCACAAAAAACCCCGAATAGCCAAAGCTCTCCTGAAAAAAAAAGAAGGGAATGGAGGCATCACACTCCCAGACTTCAAACTATACTACAAAGCCATAATCATCAAAACTGCATGGTATTGGAACAAGAACAGACATACAGACCAATGGAATCGAATAGAAAATCCAGAAATAAACCCACAGATTTATGGTCAACTAATCTTTGACAAAGGAGCAAAGACTATGCATTGGAGCAAAGAAAGTTTGTTCAATAAATGGTGCTGGGAAAACTGGGTCACTACATGCAAAAGAATGAAGCTTGACCACTACCTCACACCATATACAAAATCAACTCAAAATGGATTAAAGAACTAGACATAAGACCTGAAACCATAAAATACATAGAAGGAAATATAGGCGAAACACTACGTGATTTGCATATCAAAGACATCTTTACAGACACATCACCCAAAGCAGTGATAGTGAAGGCAAAGATCAACAGCTGGGACTACATCAAATTAAAGAGCTTCTGCACAGCAAAAGAGACAATAACAAAAACAAAGAGAAACCCCACCAACTGGGAGAAATTTTTGCACCCAACACTAATGATAAAGGACTGATCACAAAAATCTGCAAAGAGCTGATGAGACTCAACAACAACAAAGAAAATAATCCAGTCAAAAAATGGACAGAGGAACTAAAAAGAAACTTCTCTGAAGAGGAAATGCGAATGGCCAACAGGCATATGAAAAAATGTTCAACATCACTTGCAATCAGGGAAATGCAAATCAAAACTACCATGAGATACCATCTTACACCAGTGAGAATGGCACATATTAAAAAAACTAGCAACAACAAATGTTGGCGAGGTTGTGGAGAAAAAGGAACTCTTCTGCACTGTTGGTGGGAGTGCAAACTGGTCCAACCACTATGGAGAGCAGTGTGGAGATTTCTGGACCTACTAAACATAGAGCTTCCACAGGATCCAGCAATTCCACTTCTAGGTATTTACCCAAAGAACACAGAAACATCAATTCCAAAGAACACCTGCACCCCTATGTTTATAGCAGCACTGTTTACAATAGCTAAGCTTTGGAAACAGCCCAAATGCCCAAAAATAGATGACTGGATCAAGAAGATGTGGTACATATATACCATGGAATATTACTCAGCATTCAAAAAAGATAAACACATGCAATTTGCAGCAACATGGATGACGCTGGAAGGGATCATGCTCAGTGAAATAAGCCAAAAAGAAAAAGAAAAATACCGGATGGTCTCACTCATAGCAGGGATCTAGAAAACTTAAATAAGGGACCAGGAAAATGAATAACTATAAGAAAGTGAAAATCAAAATCAACAAAAACTATGAACCAGAGACACTTTTTGGGGGTGGGGCGGGAGGGGAGGGATTGGGGTCAGAATGGGGGGATTGCAATTGTATGGGGAATATAAAAATAAAATTTATTAATTAAAAAATAAATAAATAAATAAATAAATAAAAAGATAAAAAAAAAGATAAAAAAAAAAAGATAAAATTTTTGGCAAGTCTTGAATCTATGTCTGTCCCTTTGAAACTCTAGAATGTGACTGAGTTACTAGTGATTAGAAAGTAGCCTGAGAATATGAACAAGAGATTTAACCACAGACAAGCTCAGGGCAAGACTCAGGGCACGAAGCCTCACAGGCTCTGGTTGTATTGAAGCCACTCCTGCCCCTCACCCTACAGCTGTAGTCCTCTCTCTCAAACCCTTCCCCCATCTCAAAAATGTAGTTAGCTCTTTTTCCTCTACCAGGGGACAGTTGGCTAACCTAAATCAACTAAATACCATTGCATTTTGGCATCTGATACCTAGAGGGTCCAAAGTCATGGCTCAGCATGCTGTAGGGCAAAAAAAGCAGCAAGATTAGTGGAACTCAGAGCTAGCCCTTGATCTGTCACTGCCTGGCTGCTTAACCTTGGGCAAGTCACTTTATGGGCACTATTTCTTCATGTGTAACATTATGTAAGCATTCACGTTATGGACTCTGAATACATCCTCAACTTGAATTCCAGAATGTAGCATTAGGTTTTTTAAATCAACAACAGACCTGTGTGGACACTGCATTTTGAAGGTAGAAGTAGTTTGTACTGGTCTTCAGAGGGATAAGCCATATCATTCTTCCAGAGACAAGGAGGGTCTCCTTGAAGAGGGCATTCCCCTTCATAAGCCTTAGGCTAGGTAGAAAAGAACAATCTGCTCTTGTTTCTGATTGAACTCCCTCCTGGTGATGAGTCACTTGCGGAAAAGGTGTGTCAGGGCGCCTGCCTGCCTGTCTGGTTAATGGAATTCCTTATATGGCACTGTTTTTCTGACAGGTGATATGTTCCTGGATATGAAGCTTATTTTAAGTCAGTTCTTCAGATGACATTCAAAGAATGTTTGTTTTGCTACACAAAATATTGTCTCAGGGTAAACAGTCTTTTCACAGCAATATTCCTTTGTAGACACATTTCAGTTGCCATAGATCCTGCTACACAGAAGCTGATCAGATTCAGCTATCAAAGCCAGGGTCATGCATTCCCCTTCCCTTTCCAAAAAACAGCCCTATGTTCTCTGAGAAGAGGCCATCATGAGGAGGGTGGAAGCACAGACAACTAAGGCCCTACAAAAGCCCTACTGTCGCTAATGGCTTGCAGGTTCTAGTTCCATGTACACTAAGGTTTTGTGGAAACAGAGCCTAATACATGGTCTTCCCACCCTTTTCTTGAAGTCCAAGGACTGCTGCCATGCAGAGAAACTGGGTGTGTCCATGCTGGCTGAGCAAGGACAATGATGGGCTGGTCACAACCCAGTAAGGAAACTGAGATGAGCACAGTCCTGTATCATAAGAGTAGTTCACTGCGTACAAACCATAACTAGGCCCTCGATCTCTATGTCCCTTACTAGAGGATATCAGCCTATCTTGACTCAAGTGCAAGTTGCTCCAGTTCTCTGGCAATAAACACTTAATCTGCCTGCCTGATCCTAGAGTTTCCAAAACTATGAGGGCCAGTTATATATAAGGACGAGGTTATGTGCATTAACATACAGTCTCTAAACTTTACAACAACCCCCTTTCCTCCCTTAACTATTATCTTCCCTACTTTACAAATGAAGAGGGTGAATATAAATGACCTACTCAAGTTAGACAAGTGACTGAGCTTGGATTAGAACCAGTGCTGGCAGACATCAGTACCTATGTTCTGGTTTTCAAAAGATTGCATGATCTAGTCACTCAGTTTGATGAAAAGCCTAGGAAGGAGATATAATAGTTTTGTATTTCTGCTGTAAGAAATTACCATAAACTTAGTGACTGAAAATGATTTAAATTTATTCTCTTACATTTTTGGAAGCTAGAAGTTTGAAATCAATTTCATTGGGCTAAAGTTCAGGTATCAGCAAAGCTGTTATTTTCTGGAAGTTTTAGCTGAGAATCTATTTCCTTGCCTCTTCTAGCTTTTACATGTCACTTGCATTCCTTCCTTGTATCTCTCCAACCTCTTGTTTCAGTCTTCTACATCTAGTTCCTTCTTTGATCTCCTTGTCTTCCTCTTACAAGGACCCTTGTGATTACATTTAGGAGTCACTCAGATAATCTCCACATCTAAGACCCTTTATTTAATCACATCTCTAAAGTCTCTTGCAAGATAAGGGAACATATTCACAGGTTCCAGGGATCAGGTCATGGCTATCTTTGGGATGCATTTGTTCAGTGTACAATAGTTTCATTTACCTTGAACACTAGGTTAGCTGTTGGAAGTACATGTGGTTTCCTTCCAGAACTTCCACATCCTCTTGGTGGGAAGCAAGTCTTCAGAAATCCCAGGGTCATGAGATGATATGAGAAGACCCCAGTATGGAGACCCCTTGCCCCCATACATCCCATTTGCCCCTTAGAGGAGGTGGCAAGAGAATGAGTTTGGTGTCATCAGCAGTGGTGACCTGAAGGTTGATATATTAGCTTTGTCAATCTAGCAAGACTCTTGACATGATAGAGGCCCCCATTCCTTCTAAACTGCCCCCTACACTCACAATCTTGTCAAAAAAATTAAAAAAGCACCTATCTGTGTTAACTACTTACTGTCCCATTGCTTTTGAACAATGTTCAGTCTCCTTCTATGGTCTACATAAAGCTCTGTAAGATGAAATTCCTGCCCACATTTCCTCCACCCAACCACTCCCCTCCTAATCCACATGTTCCAGTCACATCAGCACGGTTGACAAAAGGGAATAACCATGATTTTGTAAAACCAGTCTTTTTTTTTTTTTTTTTTTTTTGTGCTGATTGATAAGACATTTCTGCTTTTATTTAATTAGTCAGTTTGTGCTAGAGTCATGCTTTCAACAATGCATAGACTTTCCTTGAAAACAGAAAGCTCATCTTAGTAACCACTCCACTAACAAAATAATATAGAAGCTATACATATACAGGCAAATGAATACATTTAGGTCACTCAAGTTACAGCTGGAGACTATTAAAATGGCATTTTCCAAAAAAACCAAATGCATGTTTGCAAAACTGCTTTTACACCACGTTCCAAAAAAAACAAAAAACTGTGTGGTCAGAGTGCCTGATATTATCTTCACTTTACCGATGGGAGACAGTCTCACTAAAGAAAATCAAACAACTTTTAAATGACAGTCTCAAGACCGAAACCAGTCTTCCTGACTCATAGTAGACTACTATTCCTCCTGTGTGCTGAGTCTTAGGGATTGAAGATAAATTGATAAGATACCTTGTAAAGGAAAAGGCCAACAGAGAGGCCTGTTGAATGATAAGATGCACAAATTGGCTAACTGGACACTAAAAGAAAATATATCACTGTGGGGTATAGCTAGGATGAGGGAGATAAAAATCAGATGGTTAGAACTTCTGGGAAGTTCTTGACTTATTGCTTTCCACCCATATTTGCCCAATACCCTTCACCTACTTTCTGGCAATTTACCTGCTTCCCTCCCACACCACATTCTGACACAGAAGTCAAAGGCAGCAGCTGAGGCCATTGACAGATGGAAGAGCTGAAGGGTGCCAGAAACCACCTCCTCTCTGTGCCTCACATCTCTCCTGAAGGTCACTGACTAACCTTGCCCAGGTAGTCCCTGGAATGCTGGAAGGTGGAATGTAGGACGGGAGGCTCTTCTGGAGTTTCAACAGAGTGGGTCTTAAAACATTTGCAGGGGTGCCAGAATATACATTTTCAAACACAGGCCAATAGCCAAAGTCAATGTTTTCTATTTATGCTTGTTCAACACCCAGATCACAGACTGTATTCTCAGACATTCAAAATTTTCTGAGCCTTAGTTTCCATCTGTAAAGTTGAAATAATAATAAAATCCTGAGGATCATAAAGAAGATAAAGTAAGGTAAAGTGTAATTCAGAGTCGTTTTCCAATAAAATATTTACCATTGAGTTCACTGGTCCTCATTTTGATATAGTAAAGCATACTATTTATTCAATAATTGAATTAATGATACATAATTCAGGATATATCATTGCCTCTACTTTGAGCACATGAACTGGAGCTCTGGATTCAAATCCTGACATTCTACTTTCCTTCTCAAGAATAACTTCAGTCTTCAGGAGGCATGGATATAAATGCTTGTTATGTGGGGAATGTGGATTAATAATATTGACTTATTAAGCCTCCAGGAGGATCTAGGAACTCTTTCCTACACCCACTACAAGGCTACACCCACTAACAAGTCTCAAACATTTAGATAGGAAACATCAGTAGTCAGGATATTATTCCATCAAACTTTTTTCCCCAAACTTTTGTTTCCTTTATTTGTATGTATTTATTTATGCATAATTAGTACGTGCATGTGTATAGCATACTGAATTATGCCGTATAGTTTGTTATTGTGGGCTAATATCCAAAAACTTTGAGACACTCTGTTTTTAGAATAGACATTGCCTTTGGGCCAGTCCTCACAGAGCAATAGTTACTGCAGATTGTCCATATTCATGATTTCATGGGGTTGGATATTTTTGAAAGGAAGAGGTCGTCCAAAGCGTCCTCAGAAAATGCTGTTCTGTACAGGTCCTCTCAGTAACACTGAGAGTAAATCTGAGAAGCCAGGATTTGGGAAGGCTCGTGTTCTTAATTCCCTGCCTAAGTCACCCCGTCTCCCCTTCAGGGATCAGAGTTAATGGTACATT